>NC_141154.1:96590404-96805404 GCF_053477565.2 Lygodium microphyllum | reverse complement strand
AGAGAAAGGCAAGAAGAGGAGAGAGAAATGGTTGGCAGTGTCAGAGAGAGAACTTGGGAGAGAGAAAGAGGAGAGAGAAATACTGCAGAGGAGAGAGAAAGACTGCAGGAAGAGAGAAAAATAGAGTGACGAGGAGAGAGAAAGACTAGAATTGGAGAGAGAAAGACAGGAAAGGTGAAGAAGCCATGGAAGCTTGGAGCAAGAAGGGAGAGAAAGATTGTAAATGTATTAATTTGTCAAAAAGATGAGAAAAATTACAACTTCTCTCCTTATATACCAGTGTCAATGTGACATGGCATATTATTAGCATTCTAAGTATTCCTAGCTTCTTACAATCCATCCCTTCCCAAAAGTTTTTGTCCTAAAAAACAAACCTAGAAAGAACTAAAGAAGAGATGGATAGAACAGAGTAGTACTCTGTTTTACAGCTTTACAAATGGGGAATGAGTGAAGAATTATCATTACAAGGGCTGAATTTGAAGAACGGAAAGAGGACCCCGCTATATACATGATTTGAAGAACTTTAGAAGCCATTGGAGCCATAGAATCTTCAACAAATAGTTCCAGAAGAAAGTAGACAGCTTGCTGAAATAACAGTCCCTGCTGGACCAAATCTGCCATAACTTTTGATAGAAGTGTCCAAATGAGATGTACCACATATCAAAACGAAGCTCTTGAAAAGTACTTTAAGTTCATGTAGATAGCTCAATTCTGAAAATGAAGTACGACAAAAACTGTTCTAAAACAGCGTGCTGTCCTGAACCAGTCTGCACCAATACTAGCTCCATAAGCAATAGGCTTCAGCCAATGTATCCTTCAAGTATGGATACTCATCCAATATTGAATCAGGTCTCCAAGAAGCCTCTTCAGAGGGTAAACCTCTCCATTTAATCAAATATTCCACAATGGAACATGATCGAAGCTTCTTTTCACGCTGACCTATAACAGCCTCTGGGATGTACTGAACGATACCATCTTCATCAATAGGTGGTAGCTCATCAACTAAATCCACTGGATTACCATAATAGGGCTTGAGCTGACTAACATGGAAGACATTATGAATCTTTGTAGAAGAGGGAAGCTCTAGTCTGTATGCCAAATCTCCAATCCGCTTAAGGATCCTGTAAGGGCCATAGAATCTGGCAAGCTTATTACTGGATCCATCTTTCAATGTAGAGTACTTGGATTTGGGCACCTTCAACAAAACCAGCTCTCCTTCCTGGAACTCTAAAGGCCTCCTCTTCTCATCAGCATACATCTTCATCTGATCTTGAGCCTTCCTTAGATTCACCTTGCATTGCTGAAGAAGGGTTTGCATTCTTTCCAACTCTTCCTTCCCATGAGGATTGATATTTTCGTTAAAAATGACTGTGGGTAGGGGCACCTTGTAACCGTACAAAGTCTCAAAGGGTGAAACTCCTATGCTCGCATGAGTGGAATTATTATAAGTAAACTCAGCCAGGTGTAACCAAGAATCCCATGAGGTTTGGACATCATAGCAAAAATGGCGAAGATAAGTCTCCAACCATTTATTAACTCTCTCTGTCTGTCCATCAGTTTGGGGATGATAAGCCGTAGATGGAGCCAACTTGGTACCCATAGATGTAAATACCGCTTGCCAAAAGTTACTCATAAACTTTGAGTCCCTATCATGGACAATCACCTGCAATAATCCATGTAATCTGAAAATATGCTCCATAAACTGGTTGGCCACTTGAGAAGCAGTAAACTGAATTTTTGTTGGGATAAAATGAGCTGCTTTGGTGAGTCTGTCAACCACCACATAAATACTATTCCACCCCTTCTTGGTAGTAGGTAAGCCAGTGATAAAGTCCATAGTAATATGAGTCCATTTACCCGTAGGAATAGGCAATGGCTGCAACAAACCTCCTGGCTTATGGGTGCTATCCTTATTTTGCTGACAAGGCATACACTTCATAACGAAGTCCTTGATATCTTTCCACAGTCCTTTCCAATAAAAGCTCTTGCTGATCCTGTCATAAGTCTTGAAAACTCCCAAGTGTCCAGCTAAAGGCGAAGAATGCAACTCCTCCATAATTTTTCGCTTGAAATAAGAAGCAGAGGGAATAACAATCTTGCCCTTCCACCAAATAAGACCATTTTTAAGCTGGTAATGTGAGTTTTCTTCCATAAGACCTTACTGTAATTTCTGAAAGATTTGGCTGAATTCCTCATCTAAGAGATATGCCTCTTGTAGCTCTTCAATCCAATCACTATATAATTTTGTCATGGCTGATACTTTGCAGGCCCACATACGAGAAAGAGAATCAGCCACTATGTTATCTTTGCCCCTTGTATGAGTGATGTCAAAGTCATAATTTTGTAATGTTGCTACCCATCGTCGTTGCTTTGGAGTAAGATTTGTCTGAGTAAGGAAATACTTGAGTACCCGATGATCACTATGTACTCTGAATCGGCTGCCATATAAGTAATGGTGCCATTTCTTGATTGCATGCAGAATAGCCAACATTTCCTGATCATAAACATTCATGGCCATCTCCTTATCAGTAAGCTTACGGCTTTCAAATGCAATTACTCCATGCTCCTGAAGCAAAACAGCCCCAATGCCACGGCCACTAGCATCACACTGTATAGTAAACTCTTTAGAGAAATCCGGGCATACAAGAATAGGAGCAGAGGTAAGTAATTCCTTTAACTGGTTGAAGCTGCTATCTGCAAGAGAATCCCAAAAGAAAGCCTCTTTCTTCAACCTGTCAGTTAAAGGGGCTGCAATTGCCGCATAATGCTTTATAAATCTGCGATAGAATGAAGATAGACCAAGAAATCCTCTAAGAGAGGTAGTAGTAGTAGGCGTTGGCCAATCTTTTATGTATTGCACCTTCTTGAGATCAGCCTGTATTCCTTTTTCACTGACTATATGTCCCAAGTATTCCACTTGAGTCTGCATGAAAGAACACTTCTTCTCCTTAGCAAAAAGCCTATGATGTCTCAACACATCAAAAACCTTCCTCATATGCGACAAATGATCCTGAAAAGTCTTGCTGTAGATCAAAATGTCGTCGAAGAACACTATGACAAACTGAAAGAGGAAAGGTTGTAGAATCTTATTCATCAGGCTTTGAAAGGTAGCTGGAGCGTTTGTAAGGCCGAATGGCATCACCAAGAAATGGTAGAGTCCACGATCAGTCCTAAAAGCAGTCTTGACCTCATCACCCTCTCTCATGCAAATCTGATGATACCCTGATCTCAAATCAATCTTTGTGAAGAATCGAGCCCCCTTAAGCTCATCAAGCAAATCATCTATCCTAGGTATAGGATACCTGTTCTTCACTGTTATCTTATTAAGATCCCTGTAGTCAATGCACATTCTGAAAGATCCATCTTTCTTTTTGACTAACAGGACTGGGGATGCATACGGTGAAGAACTGGGTTCAATAAATCCCATTTCAAGAAGCTCTTTGATTTGCTTGGCTACTTCCTCTTGTTCACATTTTGATAGTCTGTAAGGTTGCTTATTGATTGTCTTTGAGTTGGGTTCCAAATCAATGGGGTGATCCACCGCTCTCTTAGGAGGCAATGAAGTAGGTACTTCAAATAAATCTCTATACTCCTCAAGAAGAGCTGTCAAGGCTGGATGGTTTGCTGAATTATTGGGCTGATCCTGTGTTTCTTTGTTCAAATGCAATACAAATATCTGTGAGTGCTTCTTGTACTCTTTCTTGAGTTGTTGAATGGTGATAAGCTGAAAATCAGATCTACTAGGGATTCCCTATAAACGGATGAGCTGTCCATTGGAGAAAAACTCCATATATAACTGTGAGAAATCCATAGTAATCCTGCCTAAGGTCATCAACCAATCACAACCAAGTACAATATCTATAGGCCCCATTTCCAAAGTGATCAGGTTTACTTTGACTTCAAAATTTTCAGCCATCTGCAAAGAAACCTGTGGGCAAATCTGTGTGCTGATTTCCTCTTCACCATTAGCCACTTGTACTCTAATGGGCTGCTGTAAGTCGGTGGGAAGACAATTCAACTTGTACATAATGGATTTATTGACAAAACTGTGGGTACTGCCACTATCTATCAGGATGAACATTGACTTTCCACATATGCTTCCCTTCATATGAAGTGTATTAGGGCTCTTAGATCCCGTCCAAGCATCCATAGAGATAGAACAATTAGTGGCAGCAGGCAACTCATTACAAAATCCACCCGGATCAAATGGGATATCACCGCCTGGATCAAAAGGAAAAGAGTCAGATGGATCATAAAAGTACTCCTGTCCACCATCATCCTCAAAATCTTCATTTTCAGCATTGTCTATCACTGCATTAGCCTCATTTATGTCTTCTTCAAAGTCCTCATGATTAGAATTGATGAAGATGTTGGGCCTAGGCATCCAAAAAGACAGCTCCACCCTTCTTAGAATGGCTGATGATAGTCTAAGACAACCAGAAGGTTGCGTTACTAGAGTCCATGTTACAGTTGTGAGTGTAGAATGTTTCTCACACTTTAGGGTGATAAGATTTGCAGGACATCCTAGCTATCAAGTCTTGCTAGGTAGGCCTTGGATCTTACGAACAGACTATCAAGTCGATATACCCGTCGATCGAGTGGTTCTAGGTAGAGGTGCTAATCGAGTAATAGTCGATGCTTACCTTGAGTCTCCTCAAAGTGAGAGAGCTCCTTTATCTTCTACTGAATTAGAGACAACAGACGATCCATCTAGTAGTGAGACATCATCTAGTGATAAATCCAAGGAGGGGTCCACTACAGAGGATATCTATCAGATAACTCTAAATGAGCTGATAGAGCCGCAAGATAGGATAAGAGATGCGGATGTGATTGAGTTGGACCTTGGCACGCTGAATGACTCGCGGACAATTAAATTAGGTTCCATACTCAGTTCAGCAGAAAGGGAGGACTATGTGTCCTTGATTCAAGAATTCCGTGATATCTTTGCTTGGAGTTATGATGAGATGAGAGGCATCCCTCCCAGCCTGGCTGTTCATACTATTCCTGTAAAAGAGGGCAATCGTCCTGTATATCAAAAAGTAAGGCGTATGCCTTTTGAATTGAGGGACGGGCTGTTTGAGGAGTTGCAGAAGTTAAGGAAAGATGGGTTAATCTTCCCTGTACAACACACAGAATGGTGTTCACCAATCGTTATCAGGAAGAAGAAAAATAACCAGATTCGATTATGTGTGGATTTTAGAGAGCTGAATAAGCAAACGGTTAAAGATTACTACCCATTGCCATTTATTGACCAGATTTTGGATCAATTAGTGGTAGGGAAGTATATTCGTTCATGGATTGCTTTGCAGGATAGAACCAGATGGCAATTGCAGAAGAGGACAAGTTGAAAACAACTTTTATTACGGTCTTTGGTACTTTTGTGTACCATGTGATGGCCTTTGGTTTGTGCAATGCACCTAGATCATGGCAACGAACAACAGACAAGATCTTTGGTGACATCTCCCCAGATGAGTTAAAAGTATTTATTGATGACCTGGGAGCAGCCACTATAAGGGAAAGGATGTTGGTTATCTTAAGAAAATGCTTTGAGCATTGCAGACAATTTTGTATCGCCCTTAACCCATGGAAGTGTGTCTTTGGAGTACCTTATGGGCTATTGCTAGGCCATGTGATCAGTTCAGTAGGGATAGCAACTGACCCTAAAAAGATCAAGGTTATAGTTGCTATGAGTCCACCACGCACTCCGAAAGAGGTTTATAGTTTTCTATCATCGATAGGGTACTATCGGAGGTTTATCAATGCCTTGGCAGAAAGAACGTTGCCATTAACGAACTTATTATCCTTTAGCTGTCTATTTGAATGGAGTGACCCTGGTAAGGTAGCTTTCGAGGATGTGAAACAGGAGCTAGTAAAAGCACCGGTTCTAAAAGCACCTAAAAGAGACGAGGTATTCTATATATTTTCAGCAGCCACCATGCATAGTATAAGCTGCTGTTTAGCCCAAATTTGGGAGGAAAAGTGGTATCATCCGATAGCTTTTGCTAGTTGAAAATTGGGCATTTCAAAGATCAATTATACCTACATGGAGAAGTTGTGTCTTGTGATGGTCTTTGGGACTAAGAAATTCAGGCACTACATTCTCTATGAAAAGCTAGTTTTTATACGAAGGCGAAAGGGCTTAGATTGCTTATGAATAAGCTACAACCGCCTGATCGTTTGGCCAAGTGGTTAATCACTTTGCAGGAGTTCGATTATGAGATTAAGAGTAAGCCACTGAGGCTACAGTGTATTGTGGAATGCCTTGTGGATTTCGGGGAGCCGAAAGAGATTTTGGCTGAAGGAAGTGATATTGAGAAAATATTTAAAATTGATACAGCTTCTATCCCATCTTGGTATGCTGCTATTACACATTATCTGTCGACAGGAGAGACGGGAGCTGGTCTATCAAAAGCTGAAAAGAGGAAAATCAAACAACATGCTTTGAATTTTTCCTTGATCGCAGGGACACTATATCGGCAGGGTGTTGATGATATCTACCGCCGATGCGTGATGCGTGACGAGGTTCCTTTCATCTTGGAGGAGTGTCATGACTCTGCATTGTCAAGATTGTGGGAGAGAAGGAAGGAGTCTCGCTTGAAGCTTTCTTGCTTGCACAATGGGGGAAGACACACAAGGGTGGAGGCTGAAAACAGTTTTCCTCTTCTTAGTTGTGTAAGCCAAAAGAACTCAAGTACAAAGAAATAGAAGAACCCTATATATGGGTCTCAAACCAAACTCAACTAACTAAGGTGGCATACTAACTGAGCCACGAACTAGAGTAGATAAGGATAGCTATCATGTAGCTATTATTCATGGGCGGTGTACCAACCGCGTCTGCAACTGACAAGTCGGTGACATAAATACACAATGGTCACCCTGGCGTATCACGAGTGGAGCTCGATATCTCAACACTCCCCCTTGAGCTCAATCCCAATTCCTGCACACCAAGTAGGTCTCTGAACTTGCGCAGCTTCTCTGCGCCCAATACCTTCGTGAATATGTCAGCTACCTGATCCTCTGTACTGACATAAACTAGATCAATAAGACCTGGTAAAACCGTCTCTCGCACATAGTGATAATGCACCTCAATGTGCTTTGTTCTAGCATGATAGACTGGGTTATTTGCCAAGTGTATACTACTCATGTTGTCACAATAAATGACAACTGGTCCATCTGTAGACTGATGCATATCATAAAGTAGCTTATACAACCAAGCTACCTCACATGCAGCCATTGCTGCACCCCTGTACTCAGCCTCTGTGCTCGACAAGGCAACTGTAGGTTGTTTCTTGCTGCTCCAAGTGACTGTAGCACTCCCAAAAGAGAACACATATCCACTGGTAGATCGTCTATCAGAAATACTACCAGCCCAATCAGCATCAGTGTATCCATGCAACTGTATCTGAACCCCAGTCTCATAAAATAGTCCATACTGCAATGTGGACTTCACATACCTGAGTATGCGTCTAGCCGCATCCAAATGTGGTTTCCTTGGAGCCTGCATAAACTGACTTACCAATCCAACAGCATAGCTCAAATCTGGCCTGGTAATAGTCATATAAATCAAACTTCCTACTATGCGTCTATACATAGTAGGGTCTTCTAGAAGCTCACCTGCATCTGTGCTCAGCTTCACATTTTGCTCCAAAGGAACTGAAATAGGCTTACAGCCTGTCATCCCATATTTGGACAGCATGTCCAATCCATACTGCCTCTGCAAGAGCTGTATCCCACTTGGTGATCTAATCACCTCAATGCCCAAGAAATAACGCAGCTCTCCCAAATCCTTCATCTCAAACTTCTGCTTCAATAGCATTTTCACATGAAGGATATCTTCATCACTGTCACCTGTCATAATCAAATCATCAACATAAATGACAAGTAGCATAATACCTTTCTCTGTTTTTCTCACATAAAGTGAGAAATCTGCCTTGGAAATCTGAAAGCCAACAGTGACAAGATACTGTCCTATCTTGTCAGACCATGCTCTAGGTGCTTGCTTCAAGCCATACAAGGCTTTCTTCAACCTGCAAACAAACTCAGGATGAACAGCATGCACATAACCTAGTGGCTGCTCCATATAGACCTCTTCTTGCAAATCACCATGCAAGAAGGCATTCTTTACATCCATCTGATGTAAAGACCATCCCTTTGATGTAGCCATAGCAATGACTGCTCTTACAGTTGCCATCCTTGCAACTGGACTGAATGTTTCTTCATAGTCAATGCCATATGTTTGTGCATACCCCTTGACTACTAATCTTGCCTTGTATCTGTTCACAGAACCATCTGCATTGTGCTTCACCTTATAAACCCACTTATAGCCAATTGCATTCTTACCTTTAGGCAAAGGTACTAACTCCCATGTAGCATTTGCTTCCAAGGCATCCATTTCTTCATCCATGGCTTTCTCCCATTTTTCTTTTCCCATGGCTTGCTCAAAAGATGTGGGTTCTGGTTCCTGTATCACTTTGACCATATATGCATAATGAATGGCTGTAAATCCATCATATTTCAGCCTATCCACAGGATACCTAGCTCTCGTAGACCTGCGCAAAGTAGGTTCACTTCCAGGTGCTCTCAAAACATCCATGGTCTTCCTTACTCCAGGTGTAACAATAGAAGGAATACCCAACTCATCATCAATGCTCTGTTCTGAGCCACTGGATTCACCATCCACATAAGAGTGACCTGCATTCACATCAAACATGGACTGATCAACCTTCTCTTTTCCTTTTCGTGATACCTGCATACCACTATCTGCATTACTTTGAGAAGATTCTCCTGATCTCAATCTGCCTGTCCATGGTAAAGAATGTGAACCACTACTAGAGGACGCTCCAGGTCCACTAATATTTTGTGACTGCTGCTGTGAATTTTGTGCAGCATTACCATTTTGTGCATCTACATCATCAATCACATTTACTGGTTTATACCAGCTACTCATCTCATCAGAAACAACATCTCTGCTCACTGTAAACTTACGAGTAGAAGGGTTATAGCATCTATACCCTTTTTGCTGCAGAGAGTAACCAATAAAGATGCACTTCTCAGCTTTTGGATCCAACTTGGATCTCAACTCATCTGGCACATGTACATAGGCAATGCAACAAAAAATTTTCAAATGAGAAATATCTGGTTTCCTACCAGTATACCTCTCCTCTGGAGTCATTCCATGTATTGCTGCAGTGGGAGTCCTGTTCATTATGTAGACTGCTGTAGCAACTGCTTCAGTTCAATAAAAATCTGGCAAGTCTTTTTCATTGAGCATGGCATGAGATACCTCTCCAATATGCTTGTTTTTCCTTTCTGCAATTCCATTTTGTTGTGGGGTATAACTGCATGAATATTGCTGCTTTATGCCATGCTCCTGCAAAAACTTTGCAAACTCATTTGAGAGGTACTCTCCCCCTCCATCTGACCTTAGGCATTTTATTTGCAGACCTGTTTCTTTTTCAGCCATAGCTTTAAGGGTTTTGAAATGCCCAAAAACTTCACTTTTCTTTTTCATAAAATGCACCCAAACTTTTTTGCTATAGTCATCAATAAAAGTGACAAAATAATGACAGCCTCCAAGAGATGCAGCTTTAGTAGTCCACACATCAGAGTGGATTAATTCCAATGGCTTCTCACTCTCTTGAACATGTCTAGGAAATGGTTTCCTTGCCTGTTTTCCAAACTGACAGGCTTCACATACCTTATGCATTTCTGCAACCTTGAATTTTGGCAATCCTGCAACAATATTTTGGGCCTGCATTGATTTAAGTCGATGTACATTAACATGACCAATGCGTTTATGCCATATATCAATATCTGCAACTACACCGGTCCCATGTGCAAACATTGCTGCACTCAATTCAGACATGTCTGCATCCAACGTAAACATTCTGCCCTTCTTCTTTCCTTTTGCTATCAAGCGACCTTTATTTTTCATATCCTCAACAAAGCATCCATGAGGATTAAATCTGACCTGCAAGCCCTGCTCAACCATTTGACCGACAGAAACCAGATTCTTGGTTATATTTAGGACATGAAATACATCGGACAGGTATTTCTTTTTCCCATCCTGCATAGACAAGGGAATTTTTCCAATCTGCACAATAGGATGTGCAGTATCATCACCAGTCTCCACAAATCCTGGTTTTTCCATTTTCCTTGCATCCTCCATCCATTCTGCATGACCTGTCATGTGGTTTGATGCACCTGAGTCAACATACCATACATCATTGCTTTCTTCTGCACTTGTCACAGAATTGTTCATGTGCTGCACCATGAACAAATGCTCATTTCTGTCATCACCCTGTCTGCTAGAAGATGCATAATTCCCTTGTTGCAGTTTTCCATTCATGATGTCATTCTGCTTTTTATAGCAGTCTTTAGCCATATGACCCATTTTACCACAGTAGTAGCATTCAACATTACTGTTTGCATTTTGACCTCTTTGCCATCCACCACGACCTCTTTGGCTCCCCCTGCCTCTAGAGTTACCACGTCCTCCTCCATAGGACTGGTTTTCTTGAGTTTGCTTCATATTCTGATTTCTGCCACGGCCTCCAAATCGGCCTCCTCTACCTCTGCCTCTACCTCTTCCAGCATTTGAGTAGAAGACAGCTTCTTTTGAAGTTCCTCCTGAAGAAGATGCACCACCATTTCTTTGCTCCTCAGAAATTAGAAGAGCAATCAGCTCCTCAAAATCAGGAAATCTTTCACGAACTGAAATGGATGTCCGAAACTGTGCATAATCCTTTCCTAGACCATTCAAGGTCACAGAAACTAAATCATCATCTTCCACTGGTGACCCAATGGAAGCAAGTGCATCTGCAATCTTCTTCACCTTCATGTGGTAGTCGTTGATGCTCATATTTTCTCTTTGCACATTGTGCAACTCTTGCTTGAGCTGCATTTTCTTGGCTTGCGTATTTGTGCTATACATTTTTGACAAAGTATCCCATGCCTCCTTTGGCGTACTTGCATCCTAAATATGCACAATCATAGAGTCTGAAATGCTGATAGACAGCCAATACATAACTTTCCTGGCTCTCTCATGCCATGCTTTAAATGCTTGCATTTGCTGTTGATTGGGAACATCAGGAAGAACTGGTTCTTCTTCATTTCCTACAACAAATTCCCAATATCCTTTTCCCATAAGGAAATTCGTCATTCTAAACTTCCATGCTTGGAAGTTGTTCTTGTCAAGCTTTTCAGTGACAATCTGTGAAAGAGAATCAGATGCCATTACAGAAGACTACAAAAAATTCTGTCACTGCAAAAACCACAGCTTCACCCTCACAAGGGAAAATATGCAAAACTGGCGAAAGTGGTATTTGACCACACAGTCACTTCCTAGTGACGATTTTGCATCAACAGGCAACAGGGATGATTCTGTAACTCCCAATGTCTCTGTGCACAAGCATACAATGCAATTTTTATAGTAACTATTCACCGACCTATAGAACAGTGGCTGCACAGCATAAAACTGGGCCTTTTCCTGAGTGCGTGCAGAAAACTTCCGCCTCCAAAACAGGCCCCGAAATGGCCTCAAATAAAAAAAACAAGGTCGCCGAGGGCTAAAGTTCTCGCCCGCAGCATATACTGCCCTTTTGCTTCACCGCGAAGGGTGTCTCAACTTGAGACAATGCACTCCTGCACTTTCCGGCTGTGCTACCTGCAGAGATCTGCTCCCAAAACAGAAAATGAAAGCAACACTGCTCCTCTTACCAGAACACCGCGAGCTTGGCTTGCTTTCTTGAGCTCCTTACCACGAATAAGGCTCTGATACCATGTCAAGATTGTGGGAGAGAAGGAAGGAGTCTCGCTTGAAGCTTTCTTGCTTGCACAATGGGGGAAGACACACAAGGGTGGAGGCTGAAAACAGTTTTCCTCTTCTTAGTTGTGTAAGCCAAAAGAACTCAAGTACAAAGAAATAGAAGAACCCTATATATGGGTCTCAAACCAAACTCAACTAACTAAGGTGGCATACTAACTGAGCCACGAACTAGAGTAGATAAGGATAGCTATCATGTAGCTATTATTCATGGGCGGTGTACCAACCGCGTCTGCAACTGACAAGTCAGTGACATAAATACACAACGATCACCCTGGCGTATCACGAGTGGAGCTCGATATCTCAACATGCATGTGGAGGGCACTTCGCAGGATGGTTGGCGGCGCAGGAAGCTTTACGAGTTGGGTATTGGTGGCCGTCCATCTTCCAAGATTCCTTTGAGTATGTTAAGAGATGTGATACCTGTCAAAGACATGACAGTAGAGAGAATCGGAAACGTCTACTTATGCCTATCATGGCTATCCTTCCATTTGAGAAGTGGGGCATTGATTTTGTGGGTCCTATTACCCCGTCGTCTACTACCCAGAAGAGGTACATTATAGTAGCCACTGATTATTTTACAAAACGGTTAGAAGCGCGGGCGACGAGGTAGGACAATGCAAAAGAGACTGCAAGTTTCTTTTTAGAGCAGATTATCTGCCGTTTCGGTCGACCGAAAGAATTAGTGTCGAACCGTGGAACCCATTTTTTGAACAAAGTGATCAAAAGCCTGACAAAAGCTTGGCAAATCAAGCATAATAAAATGACTCCTTATAATCCGCAAGCAAATGGGCAGGTGGAAAGTACTAATAAGCAGCTTGTGGGTATCTTGTCCAAAATAGTCTCTGAGAAGAAACAAGACTGGGATAGGAAGTTGTATGTGGCAGTATGGGCGTACAATACAACGTTCAAGCGAGCTACTGGCCATACTCCATTCAAATTGGTTTATGGGGAAGAGTGTGTGTTACCCCTCGAGATCGAGTTGCCAACCATACGGTTTGCAATTAACCATTCTTTGGGAGATAAGGATTCCCTTTCACTACAAGATATAGACCTTATAGCGACGTTTAAAGCGACGAAAATACAAACAACAAAATTTGCCCCCGTCATCGCAAAAAGCGTCGTTATTGATGACGCCATAGAACCGTTGCTATATGCGTCGCATTTGCGACGTAAATAGCGACGGTTGCAGAGAATTTGCGACGCTGATAGCGACGACAATAGCGATGCGTGCAGTAAATTTGCGACGCAAATAGCGACGGTAACAGAGAAAAATTTTTTTTTGTGGCAGGGCAGCTTGCAAAATAGTTTCTGCACTGCTGCATACAAAGCGTTTGCAAACAAAAAGAATGTATACTGAAATCATAAAACTGATGGATGAAATAAATACATGATATCGCATAAAATGCGATTGGTACAATCATAAAACAATATCACTAATACATAGAAAATGTCTACATAGATCGGGCGACTAAAAACTAAAGGTATATGAGCTCTAAGGATCCAAGGGCGAGCTACAAATTGTCGTCCCCCGAAAGCTCTTCCTGCTGTAAAGGAGCATCAAACGGATTCTGCAGAAAAAGAAACAACATATCAATCCACCATGCAATAATGCATTCAAATATCTCATGGTAACTACGGACAAGAAAGATGAGTGACTTACTGGGCCGCCGCGTCTATACAATCGGTCGATCAATGATCTGAGACCGTGCCTCTCCGCATATCGAGTCTCAAGGCCTTGCGGATCGCGATTTGTAATGGAGTGCTGCAAAGAAAACAAAATGCTAACTATTAGAAACATGATTGTCAGTACAAAGAATATCTCAAAAAAACAAATAAGCAAAACAAAAGAGAAACTTACAAAGTCCTCCAAATATGTCCTATGGCCGCCACTCCCAAGATGATGTACCAATCCGGCCTCGATTCGTGCCCTCGCCGCCTCCCGCTGCTGACTCCAACGTCCTGGCGAATTTGTAGCCTCCTCCCTCAGTCAGTGCCAGTCGTCTGCATCTAATCACTCGGGCTTTGGAGCCCCACTCTTGATTGCCTTGCGTGCGTCGGATCGTCTATGTGACATGTATGCACGCATGCAATCCATCATCCAGTCCGTAGAGAATCTATCCACTACGGTTGGCACTGGGAACTCCTTGTGCAAGGATGCTACTATGTACTCCTTGCTCCCCTCCGGTATGTTCCTCCAATGATCCAAGACGTTGTGCTGAAAAACTTGTTGGCACAACTCCCTCATGCGAGCCATCACCCTCCTCCCCTCATCATTCATGATGATGGCTCCTGACCTGCCATCCACTAGGTATCCATAATCCCTAGGAGTGTGCCTTGTATGGGCCCTGTCCCATCTCCATCCACGCTCTTGGGCATATCCAGGAGACCCCTGAACATCCGGTGTACTGATGGGGGTACCCTCTCCCGGAGTGCCACTCAAAGGGGTGCCACCAGAGGGTGTGCCACCAAAAGGAGTGCCACCAGAGGGGGTGCCACCAAAAGGCGTGACATCTGCCGACGGCTGCGCAAAAGCCGGAGTAACTGGAGTGGACGTCCCCACAGGTGTGACAAATCCTGGAGGTGACCGAGCTCCAGGTGAATGACGAGACGGAGACACCGTGTCCGTGTCTCCACAGCAGCACCCCCCTGATCCTCCTGCAGTCGCAGTCCCTCCCTCTGGCCCAAGTCACGAGCCTCGAGATCGTCTGCTCGAAGCTGAAGCATCTGATCATGCTGAAGCTGATCTAGCAGAGCGCCCTGACGAAGAACGAGACAGCTCCTGATCTGCTATCTCTCTGAATCTCGCGAGCTAATGTGGAGACATACGTGCCATCATCTCCTGAAACTCCTCATCACTCATCCCTCGACTCATCCTGAAAATGTCGATACCTGCACATATAAAAAATAATGTTAGAATAATCAATTTAAACTATACAAAGCACATTAATATAAATCATTTTTGAAAAATCCCTCTTAAAATGCATATCTTATCTACCTTTATGGAAGATCCAAACAACGAATTGAGTAATACAATTCTCCAAGAATGAAGTATTCTATGGTCCCATGTTAATCTCCTGACACAACTCTGCATACACTGGAAGGTCGATAGACATGTCACCACAAAAGAACGAGTCTACCTCATTCTCAAAAAATTCTACGACTTCTGTATTTCCATCATTGTTAGCCGATGCGGGCTCCAAGCTTGCGGTGGCCTCCACCCCTTGTAAATTCGATCCCTCTATTTGCATATTTTCTTCATCTATGCCTGGAACATCGCTTTGATCGTATACTCTCGCACCTCGAGGAGTTGAAGGTATAACATACCACCATCGAGGTTGTCGGGGATTTGGATAGAAGATTACCTGTTCACAAACACTTACAAACCGTCTTCAAACCATTGTGACATAAACCATGTCGTATTACAATTAGCAAGCAAATGCCTAGTTGTACCTGTTCACAATGGGCCGGCAACACAAAGGTGTCGCGCAAATCCATCCATTTTTTTTCGGAATCTATTTCAAGAAATCCAGATGGACCTCGTCGAACTGTTGCGCCAGCTCCTCCAAGTACCACTTTGAACCACTGCACGTCGAATATTATCATGGAGAAGCTACGGTAATCCACCGTAATAATACTTTGCAAATTCCCAAAATACTCCATCTCATCCACAACTGTGTTCGGATCCGTTGCTCGTCGCCGGCTCTCTTGCTCAAACCTTGCCATGACACCAGAGTCCATTGTGGAGCGCATTTTGTCAATACGCTCCACCCGAAAATGCCGTCCGCGCGACCACGCTGCACTATATATTTTGTACTGCACATTGAAATACTCAAATTAGATGTAGCAAGAAAATTTAGATACGACACATTCTAAATCCCTCATTACCTTTGGACTACATCCCCTCGAGAACTCCCACTCCTCCATTGAGACCTATGTCCCTTCGCTAGATGCTGCGGTCAAGGCTCCATGCAACCATCGTGTTGACATAAACCGCGGCATCTCCTCCATGCCTTCGAGATATCGAATCGGTCGGTGACGCGTACTGCGTTGGAATTCACCTCGCGCTTCCTCTCGATCTTGCCTTGCAATCTGGTACTTGGCGAGCCACGTCTCCATGGAGGCATGGTGCAACATACAAAAGCGATTCACCTTCTCTTCCATTGAGGCATCCATTCTTTTTTCTACCCCATTTCCAACCACCACATCTCCAGTCAGCCTGTCATCGTCCTTCAGCGTCCATAGCATTTCATTGTCTAGTTCCACCGTTGGTAGCCATTGTGAGATATGCACTAACGCCTCTGACACCAACCAACCTTCCGCCATGCTACCTTCCGGACGAGCTCATTGTCGCACAAAGCCTTTCAGGGTTTTCATGAAGCGCTCTAGGAAGAACATCCATCGCGTATGGACAGGTCCAGCAATCTCCACTTCATCCATAAGATGCAAAAGAAGGTGAACTTGTATCGTGAGCATGCTAGTGGGCAGGTATTTCTCAAAGAGACAGACCATCTCAACTACTCCCCGCCTTGCGGATTCAATAGAGGACGTCTTAATCTCTTTCTGTGAGATCCATTGCACCAAAGTCGATAGCTTGTAAATGGCCCCGCGAATTTCTGGAGTTAGGCATCCCGCGATCGCGATCGGTAGGACAAACTGCCACAAATGAGAAAGCATTAAGAATAATGGTCACTTTTCAAATTTCAAAATGTCCACGCTAATTAAAGTCCATTCTATTCACAAACCTGACATATCTTATGCCAATCATGGGATTTTAGCCCAGAAATATGGTCATCTTTAGAAAATGCGTACCTGAGAGAACGCATCATACCCGTCGGAGTGCGGATAGACTTGATTACTTGCTTCACAATGCGCTCTTCTTTGGTAGACAAAACCCAGGGAGCGCGAGGAAGCTGCACTCCCCCTTCAGTACTCGACTACAGCCAAAGCGCCTCCATCTTACCTACCTCCTTTAAATCCATTCGTGACCCTATAGTGTCTCTCTTTCCTGTGATGTGGTCCCATAGCAAGCTGCCCACATTTTTGAAAATATGCATGGGATCCAACAAGTGGTTGACTTGTAAGTGGGTCCAATATGGCAACTCATAGAAAACTGAGAACCGTCGCATTCCATTTGGATGTGGTTCCGGGTTTACCATTTTCAGCTCGTACCAGCTTGTAGCGTTCATACGTGCTGGAGGTCGTCCAAGAAAACCTTCCCTGAGTTCATGATCCTCCGGCAAGAAAGCGGCGTGTCCTTGATATACCATCTTCTTCATGGTTCGTGACCTTCGGGAGTCTAACTGTGGCCCACACAATGGACATGCATGATAACCTGAGGTAACGAGACCTGCAAGGCGATCCACGACTAGTGAATACTTGATTGAATGAAATAAAATATAGATATTACTGGTGAGAACAAAGGTCTGCTCACCTGAGCACTCTCCCAGTCCCGGAAAGTCATGCATCGTCCACATGAGAATGGCTCGAATGTTGGCTGACCGCCGACCATCGCGCCTGCTCATATCTTGCACCGTGACCCCCTCCTCCCACAAAATCTTAAGCTCATCGACTAATGGACGAAGATACACGTCCATATTTTTTACTTTGTAGCGGCCCGGGACGAGCAAGCTAAGGATGAGATGTCCTTTCTTCGTAGAAAGCCATGAAGGAATGTTGTAGTTGACAAGCACTATAGGCCACACACTGTAAGAAGTCAAGCGCAGACCGAATGGGTTTACACCATCCATGGCGAGACCGAGCCGAAGATTCCTTGGCTCTCGCGCAAAGCCTAGGAAGGTAGAGTCAATGTGGCTCCATGCGCGCGAATCAGCTGATATTCGTTGCACTCCATCCGTGGACCTATTCTGCACATGCCACGTTGTCAAGCTTGCCATGGCAGACGTGCGAAACATGTGGTTTATGCGGGGGATGAGCAGAAAGTGTCTGAGGACTTTTTGAGGGATGGTCTGCCCTTGCAAGTCCTGTCGATACCTGTGAGCACCACACTTTGGACATGTCTCCATAGTCTCGTATTCATCTCGAAACAATATGCAATCGTTGATACATGCATGGATGTTATTGTAGTCCATGCCAAGCTTTCGTAAAACATGTCGTGCATCATCACGAGACTCAGGCATGGTGTTTGCAGGTGGCAATATATGATATTTCAATAACCTGAAAAAATCAAAAAACACCTTGAAAAATCCATCCATGTTTGCAATAATACTGTTAAAAAAAAAAACAATGAAGTCTGTGTGCAAGGTACCTGAATAACTCAGTCACACTCGTATCGCTCCAACCGTATTTTGCTTGCACACTTAAGAGTGCAAGCAATGTCTTCAACCGAGATACTCGGCACCCATCATATAATGGTATGGATGCTTCCTCTCTAAGCGGGTTAGATGTCTCAACATCCATGGGAATCAATGCATCGATCATTGCCTCCATCTCAGGCTCCAAGATTGTAGGCAAGTCGGGAAGGTTGTCTGTCTCCTCTGGCATTGATGGTATAGATGTGCCTTGCGAGTGGTCGATTGGCTCCTACAATCCATCCATCGCACGTCCACGAACTCTTCTAATTGGCCGCAAAGGGTGCACTCCCCCTTGGGTCGAGACATCACCCCCCTGGATACAAAATTTGCCAACAAGACCCAATCTTATTGTGTATGGTTTTCAATTAGCTTGAGAGTACAATGCATGAAAAATGCTAACTTCAAATTACCGTTTGCTGAAAGTTTGCAATCGCCTGATCAATGATCTCAGATTGAAACTCGCCAAATCGTCGTACGTGTTCTATAGACAATTGGCATTTTCGTCTAATTGCCAACTTGCATTGAGAGCAAGGACATGGGACACGCTGATTAAGATACGACTCGCGGTCTTGAACAATAGGACCTTCTTCGTTTGCCATCTTATCTACATTACAGCAAATGAGGCTTAAATGGATAGCTTTATGGAGATGTACGTCAAGTTGCAAGTTGACCATAAACCTTGCATTGTATATAGTAGTCGAGAGATTTTCTGATGTTATATCTCGGCCTTGTATCATGCTCAACGATTTGTTTGTCACGGTAGATAATTTTTTGTTATATCTCGGCTTTGAGTATAAGTAATCCATTTTAAAATTAATGCGCGCCATCTATGAAATTTTATAACTATAGTAATAAAATTTATTTCAATCAATTCTACTCATAGTCATAAGACCTGAGAGAAATTATCCTATACTCAATTTAAGGGTTTCTTCTTCTATAACAATAATTTTGGGTTCATTTTGATGAAGTACGTGGCCGTATGCAAAGCACATTGCATACCATTATCAATACGTATATTATCTTAAATTTCCTTCCCTTCCCTCTCCCTCTCTTTCTCTCCCTCTCCCTCTCTTCCTCTCTTTCTCTCACCCTCTCCCTCTCCCTCTCGTTCTCTTTCTCTCCCTCTCTCATTTCCTCCCTCCCCCTCCCTCTCCCTCTCCCTCCCTCTTTCTCCCTCTCCCTCTCCCTCGCTCCCTCTCCCTCCCCCTCCCTCTTTCTCTCCCTCTCTCATTTCCTTCCCCTCCCCCTCCCTCTCCCTCTCCCTCTCCCTCTCCCTCTCTTTCTCTTTTTCTCCCTCTCCCTCTCTATCTCTCTTTCTCTCTCATTTCCTAAACAAGCAAAAAATAAAGTGATTTAAACATCCTCCAAGCAAAAGGGAGAGGGAGAGATACAATGCACTCTCCCTCTCTTTCTCTTTCTATCCCTCTCTCATTTCCTTTCCCTTCCTCTCCCTCTCACTCTCTTTCTCTCTCATTTCCTCTCCTAAACAAGCAAAAAATAAAGTGATTCAAACATTAAACAAGCAAAAGGGAGAGGGAGGGAGAGAGAGAATGCACTCTCCCTCCTTCTCCTTCTCTTTCTCTTTCTCTCCCTCTCCTATTTCCTCCCCCTCCCTCTCCCTCTCCCTCTATTTCTCTTTCTCTTTCTTTCCCTCTCCCTCTCCCTATCCCTCTCTTTCTCTCTTACTCTCTCGTTTCCTCTCCTAAACAAGCAAAGAAGAAAGTAATTTAAACATTAAACAAGCCAAAGGGAGAGAGAGAGAGAGAATGCACTCTCCCTCTCTTTCTCTCCCTCTCCCTCTCTTTCTCTCCTCTCTCTCCCTCTCCCTCTCCTTCTCTTTCATTTCCTCTCCTAAACAAACAAAAGAGAATGATTTAAACCTTCAACAAGTAAAAGAAAGAGAGAGGGAGACTCACCAATGAGATATGGCGAGCGTGGGCGGCTTCTCTTTGCAACGAGGGCTCCTCCTCTCCTTCGCGAACAACGACGGTGGCGGTGGCGGCGGCGGCGGCGGCAGCAAGTCTCTTCCTCCTCTTCTCTCACAAAGCCTTGGCTCTCTCTCTCACTCTCTCCCTCGCTCTCGCTCTCAAAAGGTGAAGAAAAGAAAATGAAAACAGTGCTCTGGTTTCGGCCGCGCTTTTTTTCCCTGCGGCATCGCAATTGGCATCGCTATATTAGTCGCTATTTGCGTCGCAAATGCGACGCAAATAGCAACGCATATAGCGACGCCAATATCGACGCCTATAGCGACGCCGATATCCGCCGTCGCTAATCGGTGTCGCTATTGCCCCATTCCCTTGTAGTGTTTTTGAACGTTTCACGACTATAGCCCACCTGGACGAATTGAAATTGCAGAGCTTATTACACCAGGAGGTAGCTAAACGTCGGATGAAGCAGTTGCATGACCTCAGAGCAAAGAAATATATCTTTAAAAAATGACAATTAGTCCTCTATTATGATGCGCGTAGGGAGTTGTTTCCAGGGAAGCTGGAACCTAAATGGGATGGCCCCTACAAGATTGTCAGGTTAGGGAAAAATAGGTCTACGGCCCTATTAGCTGATCTACAGGGAGTAGAGTTTAAAATAAGGTTAATCTTATTAAGATTAAACCTTATTATTTCTAAGTATGCTAATAAAAAGAAAATGCATTGTAGGTCCATGCTGGGGATGACTTGAGACCTGCAAAAGAGCTTAAAGCCGGTTGATGGGGCGGTTAAATCCTTATTTGGAGCACCCATATTTAGAGCAGAGATACCATCAGGGAAAACTTATCTGGTGGAGCAAAGGATACAAAGTGATTGAGCAATAAGATGGAACCTTTGTGTGGGAGATCAAAGTCTTCTGCTATCACTATTTACGAATGTTGACAAGTATCCCTATTGAGTTCAATGAAGAAGGTGGGATGGAGCCGTCCGTTCATCCTCTTAACATGCTAAACTTTGATTATCATAATTAGGAATAGAGGAGTTCGTGATGGCAGGCTGTGTAAACCCATCATGGATGTACACATTATATTTTGATGGAGCATCCAGAGACCCTAATAAAAAAGGGAGTGTTGGAGTAGTAATCCGAGATCCCTGATGTAGAGTTACGATGAGGTTAGCTGCTTATCTCGGGGTAGGATTCACTAACAATATGGCAGAGTATAAAGCCTTGATTATGGGACTGCATATTGCCAAGCAAGGTGGTATTCAGCGATTGTTAGTAAAAGGGGATTCCCATTTGATCCTGAATCAGCTAGATGGGACATACACAATGAGGAATCCCATTCTCTATATGTATCATCGAACTGCAATGACCCTACTTGAGGAGTTTGAGAGAGTGTCTTTTCAGCTGATTCCACGTTACTGGAATCAGTTTGCGGACTCATTGGCAAATCTTGCTTATGAAAAAGACCTCTTCTTCAATTGTGGTCCTAGTTTGGATATTGTGATCAATGATGAAACAGGACCGAGTCGCTTGTGGGGAATGTTATCAAAGCATGCAATATATGGCAGACGATGGTTGATATGGGTGACGCAGAGAATAGCCGAGACCAATCTACTGTTATTATCTTGGACCCATAGGCTGATTAGACAACATGTTATGCGTACGCCTCTTGCTATATATGCAGGAGGGATGGGTCATAACCTTATGCATTTAGTTTAGGGCTGCAAGCCTGTTTTTCCTCCTTGCATGATATTGACAGAGGATCTAATGACTAAAATGGCATGTTCCACTAATATTCCATCCACATAAGCTGGAACCCTAGGGCAGTTCTTTTCAGCATGGTCAAACCAATCTTCCCCTACTCGTGCTGTGCCCATATGTTCCACACTATACCCGATACACAAGATCTTCTTAAATTCCTTGCATACTCCTAGAGATAATTTGATCAATTGCAAGAGGTTCACATCTGGTTTAACTTCACAAAGAGAACTTGCTAAATCAAAGTCATGATAAGTAGCCAAAGCTCTCTTTTCTCGCCAAACCATCCTCTCTTTTGGTCTTTGGACCGGTTTGGGTACTTCTTTCTTGGCTCTTGCCTTTTTTCTTGACACTTCTTCATCCTTCTTAGGGTCGCCTTTTCTGTCAACCGGCCTTAACGGTCCCCCTTCTATGCTAAGATTCTGGATCTGCGTCCCCTTATCCCCTTGTTTAGGGTTTCCCTCAACCAGTTTGGTATTATCTTTGTCAACCTCTTTAGTTTTTTGGCCTCTTGTCACGGCTCTTAAGTTATAGGTTTCAGCATCATTGACTCGTACAGCCTCAATCAAGATGAATCCATTGCCTTGTGGCAACTCTTCTATAGTTGTTTCTCCCCTCTGCAATATTTGTCTTGGTGCATCATTCTGCTGCAAGTTATTTCCTTGCGCTCTATGATTCACGGGACCTGGCTATTTACTCCCTTGTTGGAGAGAACTAATCTTACTCCAACAGGTAGCAGCTAAGTGGCCCGACTTCCCACAAATGTCACATTTCACATTTGGACAGTTTCTGGGGAAGTGCTGTCCACCACACCATTTACAACTGAATCTAGAGGGTCCACCCTCTTCAGGGCGTCGACTCCCTATCAGATTTTGTTGCTTCTTCAAGAAATTAACGTCGACAGCTATTTGTCGATATTGTTCAGAAATCATATCAGTATAATGCTTCATCATGTCCTTAACTTCGCCAAGGACATTAGATGCACTCGACTCGTAGCCTCGATCGTCGACCCGTCGTTCCATTGGCCTAACAATCTGATTTGGCATTGGCTGTTGACCCACAGGAATAACGTTAGAATTCGAAACTTGACCTCCAACATTTGGTGGAGCCAACTGACTTGCCATAAGCATAGTCACACTGGGAGGAGCTGGCAACAAAGGTACATTTTGAACCACGCTCCCTCTCCCATTAGGGTTAGTCATAGGCATCCCTTGACTTCCATTCGTCAATGATGGATTGCCTCCAGGTACTAAACCCCCATTAACATTCATTCAAGAGGAGTAGGCCGCTTGTAATCGTGCTTCTACTCCCTCTGCCCGCATAATAGCGGTGTCTATATCTACCAAGGCCACACTGCTCAATTGTACTTGAATATTAAAATCCAACCCATGCAAAAAATATTGCAATTGGGCAGCCGGTGGAATGGGAATATAAGTTTGTAACTTACGGAATACTTCCTTCAGCTTCTTGGCATATGCTTTCACATTCTCATGAGGATCTTGGCGTGTTACATTCAAGACCCGCAACCAATATTGGCCACCTCTTTCAGGGGCATATTCTGCTCGGAAAGCTGCATAGAATTGATCAATGGTGGCTATGGTTCCAGACTCTATGCTGTGAAACCATACCGCGGCCCTTCCTTTTAACGTCATATTAAAGAACATCATGAGATGTCCCTCGTCTTGGATGCGATAATTGAACATCAATCTTTGGAACTCACAAATGTGAAATTCTGCATCCTTTTCCGCTAACCCATTAAAAATGGGCAAGGGAACTCCTAAGGCTGGTAAATCCGGCGTCCCTCAGGAATTGTAATAGGTTGTGCCATGGTGACAATCAGATTAGCAGTAGGAGCTTGAACTGACGGATTCACACCCCCACTTGAAGTGGGTAGACTTGGTGGAGGAGAGGAAGAACTTACGCTTCCTTCTACACCTAACAGATTATGTGGAGCAATTGGGTGACTAAGACCACTGCTTCGTATACGTATTGGGCTACTCCTTTGAGGAGAATAATGGCTTACGATCTCTAACCGCCGTCTAGCCCTCTCAGCACGTTCTGCTTTCTGGATTTCAGCTTGACGGTCCTTGTCAGAGGACATAAACTAACTTCCTTTTGGTCCCTAGAAACCCTAGATCCGAAAACCACCACTTATAAGTGGCTCCCCGTAGACCCACCACTGATGGGACCTGAAATGGGCCGGCACCGGCTATAGCACTAGCCGGACCTCATGCTCATGACACACAAACACCCTCATGGCCTCACGGACCAGGAGCATCAATCTAATGCTAAAGGACAAACCGCCCTAAAGCTTAATTCCTGCGTTTATAGTTTATAGTCCAACATTTCCCTTAAACTCCTCAGAGGGAGAACCCATACTTATTTGCAATGCCACGATCACACACACATAGGAGGCACTCCACCGATTAATAGTCGGAGCCCCACTACAGCTCTCCTACATCACAGGGATTGGCCCTTTGATGCGCTGCTAGACATATAACACAAACGAACACAAACTCCTCTCAAGGTACCAATATTTTATGTTCCAGGATGTACCATTCCTCACTACACTTTCCCCTTAGGACCCAACGGCTAACCTATAGCTTAGGACATCCTCTCACGCTCATCGTTGGTCTCAACCTAAGCAAAACAAGTGCCATGCATCCAAGAGGTTTTTCTGATACCTTTTAATTATTATGCTTAATGCAAATCATGTATGGCTATGTGCTCAGACAAAAGAAAGATCAGTATCGTGCATAGTGCATAAAGCATTCTTTCCATGAATTTTACTAACGCATGCTGCGTTGAAAGGAGGCACCGAGCCATATGCTCATGCTACCATCCTCTTTATTTAAACCGTTTCTAATTTGCCAAGTGCAATGCATAAATCAAAATTTTTCTTTATATTCGAGCGTTTCAGCCCCTTTTCATCCAACTCTTAGCATTTTGCATCATTGATCAGTAGATAGGGTTTCTATGCATTTCTTCCTTTTAAAAAACCCATTAAATACACACAAAACATAGAAACGAGGACAAACCGAGGCCAACCTCGTGCTTTGCCACCATTGTTATACATTGCACAAACATAGATATAATTTTTTCTAATTTTCCTTAGCCCGTTTTCCATTTTTCCCTAATTTTAAACCCATTTTTTCCATTTTTTGGGTTTTTTTTCCTATTTTTCTTTAATAAATAATGACAAAAAATTAAAATTGATTGTGGGCTGTGGCCCTTAGGTTCATTGACAGTAAAAACTCAGATTTAGTTGGTGTGACATATCATATTTCTCATTTATATAGCAAAAAATCAAATTTTACCCTTAAAACGCGTGTTTCCCATATATTTTAACACTCATTCCGGCCATGTAGCCTTATATTTTCTGATTTTCAGGTTGTAAACAGATAAAACTCATGGCAAACAATATCATAATGAACTTTCATCCCATATGAACAAGATTTCATAAAGCAAATAGCATAAAAAGATAATTTTTCTTCATAAAAATAGTATTACCGCTTATTTTTAGGTCTTGATTTCTTGATCTTGATTATAGGACTGATTTTTAGCATGCATTTAATGCTTAGCATCTTCAAGAACAACACTCTTCATGTCTTCATCCATTCGGAAGCAGTCCGGTCTCATCCGGACAAGCTTTCCTCCATCATTCTTCATTGTCTTCTTCCACACAAGGACAGCCCCTTAAGGGAGAGAGAGGGAGGAGAGAGAAAGACTAGAATTGACTCTCTTCATTCAGGCCACCATTGTACGAGCGAAGACAGGCGATAAGACCAGCCAAGAGAGGGAAGATCAGCCCCATGATCGATTGTATGGGTTGCTTTCAGCCTACATACTCCATCTCCATCATGAGAGGGAGCAAAATACGGCCGCCATGTTGCTCCCCATTTTTTCTTCATCCCTCATGCTCTCTCCATGTTTTTTGATGTAGGATGCATAAAATTTTTGAGGGGGGGCCAAAGGCTCCAAAGGGCACCCCTTTTGGCCCTCTCAAATGTCCACCTTTTCATATCTTGCTCCTTTTGTGGCCATTTCCCCGTCTGGTGTCCAAATCGAGTGCTGTAAATTTTTACGCATTTAGCTTTATATCCCACATTGACTGGTAACTCCTGATAACTCGTATGGCAGTCTGAAAAATTATAAAAAATCAACAAGTGTCGCTCGGGCACCTTTAAAGCACTTGACGCTTAAAATCGTCCTAGCTGGAGCCGCCGCCTTCGACATTGAATATTTTTCCCTTGATATTCGTAATTTTTAGCTATTTTTAAGCACTTCTTGGTATCGAAACTCCGCTCTCAACTTGCTCAAGATGCTGTGCCGAACACACACAGAATGCACAAGGAGAAGCTCACTCAAGAGACAAGAAGAGAGATGGAGGCCAAAACGTTTTCTTGCTGATTTCTTATTCTTCTTTCACACACTTTACAATGTACACAAAGTATAGATAAGATACAACATAAAGGAAAGTGGCCTACTAAGTCAAACAATGCATAACCGACTACACTAGTCGACTAGCGCTATAACTATGCCAGCTGTAAATCGGTGTAACAACCTGAATATAATAAGTAATGAGTCAGTGGCCACGTGAGAGTCATAATGACCACCGACGTGCTAAGTGTAGATGTGTGGACCCATCTAACCAGGCGGTCCATCATCAATGTCTGCATGTGTTGAGCTTGTCATCTCAACACTCCCCCTCAAGCTCAACTGCATCTCTGCAATTCCAAGTAAGCTTCGAAACTTTTGAAGCTTCTCTGTACCCAATGCCTTTGTGAAGATGTTAGCTATCTGATCCTGTGTGCTGACATACACCAAGTCAATCTCACCTGCTAGTACCTTCTCTCTCACAAAGTGGTAGTGTACCTCAATATTTTTTGTCATGGCATGGAACACAGGGTTCCTAACCAACTGTATATTGCTCATGTTGTCACAATAAATGACAACTAGACCTTCCACCTGCACATCCAAATCAGCCATTAACTTTTGTAGCCATACTACCTCACATGCTGCAATAGCAGCACCTCTATACTCAGTCTCTGTACTCAACAAAGCAACTGTAGATTGCTTTTTGCTGCTCTAAACAATTGCTGTACTACCAAGAGAGAACATGTATCCACTGGTAGATCTTCTATCAGACATACTACCAGCCCAATCTGCATCTGTGTATCCAAACACCTGTACATCTGTACCTGCCTCATAGAAATGTCCATAATGTAATGTGGACTTCACATATCTCAATATGCATCTGACTGCATCCAAATGTGGCTTTCTAGGTACTTGTATAAACTGACTCACAAGACCAACAACGTAGCTCAAGTCTGGCCTTGTAATGGTCATGTAGATCAAACTCCCCACTATCCTCCTGAACATAGTAGGGTCTTCTATCTCATCCCCAACATCAGCACTCAACTTTACATTCTTCTCCAATGGGACTAAAAGTGGTTTGCATGCTGTCATACCATACTTGGACAACATATCCAAGCCATACTGTCTTTGGGACAGCCATATACCATCATCACATCTGATCACCTCAATTCCAAGGAAATACCTTAGCTCACCTTAATCCTTCATCTCAAACTTCTTCTTCAAAAAGTCCTTGACTTCAACAATCCCACTATCACTATCACCTGTAATAATCAAGTCATCCGCATAGATGACTATGATGACCAAACCTGCATCTCCCTTTCTCACATAAAGTGAGTGATCAGCATCAGAAACATAAAAGCCAATATTGACAAGATACTCTCTGATCTTGTCAGACCATGCTCTAGGTGCTTGCTTGAGCCCATAGAGCGCCTTCTTCAACCTGCACA
Organism: Lygodium microphyllum; assembly: GCF_053477565.2. Classification (NCBI taxonomy): domain Eukaryota; kingdom Viridiplantae; phylum Streptophyta; class Polypodiopsida; order Schizaeales; family Lygodiaceae; genus Lygodium; species Lygodium microphyllum. Next base: position 96,777,754 of record NC_141154.1, on the reverse strand, counting down.
CATATGTGGGATGCTCTAAATCTTCATAACCTGCTGGCTTATCCATATACACTTCTTCCTACAAATCACCATGCAAGAAGCTATTCTTGGCATCCATTGCTGCAACCTCCAACCTTTGGCTGCTACTGCCAAAGCAATCACACATCTGACAGTTGCCATCCTAGCAACTGGACTGAAGGTTTCATCATAATCTATGCCATATGTCTGGGCATAGCCTTTTGCAACTAGCCTAGCTTTGTACCTACTAATAGAACCATGTGCATTGTGCTTAATCTTATAAACCCACTTACATCCAATAGCTTTCTTGCCCTTCGATAATGATACTAGATCCCAAGTCTTATCGGCCTCTAATGCAGCCATCTCCTCATCCATTGTTGCATCCCAATGACTATGACCAATAGCATCCTCAAAACAAGTGGGCTCAACATCCTCAACTAGTTTCACCATATAAGCATAATGGTGAGCTGCATAACCTTCAAAACCAAATCTTTTAATAGGGTATCTGACCCTGCTAGATCTGTGTACCACTCGATCACTCCATGGAGCCTTTACATTACTATGAGCTCTCTGTACACCTTGTTGAGATATTGAGCTCCACTCGTGATACGCCAGGGTGACCGTTGTGTATTTATGTCACCGACTTGTCAGTTGCAGACGTGGTTGGTACACCGCCCATGAATAATAGCTACATGATAGCTATCCTTATCTACTCTAGTTCGTGGCTCAGTTAGTATGCCACCTTAGTTAGTTGAGTTTGTTTTGAGACCCATATAGAGGGTTCTTCTATTTCTTTGTACTTGAGTTTTTTTGGCTTACACAACTAAGAAGAGGAAAACTGTTTTTTCAGCCTCCACTCTTGTGTGTCTTCCCCCATTGTGCAAGCAAGAAAGCTTCAAGAGAGACTCCTTCCTTCTCTCCCACAATCTTGACATGGTATCAGAGCCTTGTTCGTGGTAAGGAGCTCAAGAAAGCAAGCCAAGCTCGCGGTGTTCTGGTAAGAGGAGCAGTGTTGCTTTCATCTTCTGTTTTGGGAGCAGATCTCTGCAGGTAACACAGCCGGAAAGTGCAGGAGTGCATTGTCTTAGGTTGAGATGCCCTTCGCGATGAAGCAAGAGGGCAGTATATGCTGCGGGAGAAGGCTTTAGCCCTCAACGACCTTGTTTTTTTTATTTGAGGCCATTTCGGGGCCTGTTTTGGAGGCGGAAGTTTTCTGCACGCACTCAGGAAAAGGCCCAGTTTTATGCTGTGCAGCCACTGTTCTACAGGTCGGTGAATAGTTACTGTAAAAATTGCATTGTATGCTTGTGCGCAGAGACGTTGGGAGTTACAGAATCATCCCTGTTGCCTGTTGATGCAAAATCGTCACTAGGAAGTGACTGTGTGGTCAAATACCACTTTCGCCAATTTTGCAGATTTTCCCTTGTAAGGGTGAAGCTGTGGTTTTTGCAGTGACAGAATTTTTTGCAGTCTTCTGTAATGGCATCTGATTCTCTTTCACAGATTGTCACTGAAAAGCTTGACAAGAACAACTTCCAAGCATGGAAGTTTAGAATGACGAATTTCCTTATGGGAAAAGGATATTGGGAATTTGTTGCAGGAAATGAAGAAGAACCAGTTCTTCTTGATGTTCCCAATCAACAGCAAATGCAGGCATTTAAAGCATGGCATGAGAGAGCCAGGAAAGTTATGTATTGGCTGTCTATCAGCATTTCAGACTCTATGATTGTGCATATTCAGGATGCAAGTACGCCAAAGGAGGCATGGGATACTTTGTCAAAAATGTCTAGCACAAATACGCAAGCCAGGAAAATGCAGCTCAAGCAAGAGTTGCACAATGTGCAAAGAGAAAATATGAGCATCAATGACTACCACATGAAGGTGAAGAAGATTGCAGATGCACTTGCTTCCATTGGGTCACCAGTGGAAGATGATGATTTAGTTTCTGTGACCTTGAATGGTCTAGGAAAGGATTATGCACAGTTTCGGACATCCATTTAAAGTTCGTGAAAGATTTCCTGACTTTGAGGAGTTGATTGCTCTTCTAATTTCTGAGGAGCAGAGAAATGGTGGTGCATCTTCTTCAGGAGGAACTTCAAAAGAAGCTGTCTTCTACTCAAATGCTGGAAGAGGTAGAGGCAGAGGTAGAGGAGGCCGATTTGGAGGCCGTGGTAGAAATCAGAATATGCAACAAACTCAAGAAAACCAGTCCTATGGAGGAGGACGTGGTAACTCTAGAGGCAGGGGGAGCCAAAGAGGTCGTGGTGGATGGCAAAGAGGCCAAAATGCAAACAGTAATGTTGAATGCTACTATTGTGGTAAAATGGGTCGTATGGCTAAAGACTGCTATAAAAAGCAGAATGACATCATGAATGGAAAACTGCAACAAGGAAATTATGCATCCTCTAGTAGACAGGGTGATGACAGAAATGAGCATCTGTTCATGGTGCAGCACATGAACAATTCTGTGACAAGTGCAGAAGAAAGCAATGATGTATGGTATGTTGACTCAGGTGCATCAAACCACATGACAAGTCATGCAGAATGGATGGAGGATGCAAGGAAAATGGAAAAACCAGGATTTGTGGAGACTGGTGATGATACTGCACATCCTATTGTGCAGATTGGAAAAATTCCTTTGTCTATGCAGGATGGGAAAAAGAAATACCTGTCCGATGTACTTCATGTCCCGAATATCACCAAGAATCTAGTTTCTGTCGGTCAAATGGTTGAACAGGGCTTGCAGGTCAGATTTAATCCTCATGGATGCTTTGTTGAGGATATGAAAAATAAAGGTCACTTGATAGCAAAAGGAAAGAAGAAGGGCAGAATGTTTACATTGGATGCAGACATGTCTGAATTGAGTGCAGCAATGTTTGCACATGGGACTGGTGTAGTTGCAGATATTGATATCTGGCATAAACGCATTGGTCATGTTAATGTACAGTGACTTAAATCAATGCAGGCCCAAAATATTGTTGCAGGTTTGCCGAAATTCAAGGTTGCAGAAATGCATAAGGTATGTGAAGCCTGTCAGTTTGGAAAACAGGCAAGGAAACCATTTCCTAGACATGTTCAAGAGAGTAAGAAGCCATTGGAATTAATCCACTCTGATGTGTGGACAACTAAAGCTGCATCTCTTGGAGGCTGTCATTATTTTGTCAGTTTTATTGATGACTATAGCAGAAAAGTTTGGGTGTATTTTATGAAAAAGAAAAGTGAAGTTTTTGGGCATTTCAAAACTCTTAAAGCTATGGTTGAAAAAGAAACAGGCTTGCAGATAAAATGCCTAAGGTCAAATGGAGGGGGAGAGTACCTCTCAAATGAGTTTGCAAGGTTCTTGCAAGAGCATGGCATAAAGCAGCAATATTCATGCAGTCATACCCCACAACAAAATGGAATTGCAGAAAGAAAAAACAGGCATATTGGAGAGGTATCTCGTGCCATGCTCAATGAAAAAGACTTGCCAGATTTTTATTGGGCTGAAGCAGTTGCTACAGCAGTCTACATAATGAACAGGACTCCCACTGCAGCAATACATGGAATGACTCCAGAGGAGAGGTATACTGGTAGGAAACCAGATATTTCTCATTTGAAAATTTTTGGTTGCATTGCCTATGTACATGTGCCAGATGAATTGAGATCCAAGTTGGATCCAAAAGCTGAGAAGTGCATCTTTATTGGTTACTCTCTGCAGCAAAAAGGGTATAGATGCTATAACCCTTCTACTCGTAAGTTTACAGTGAGCAGAGATGTTGTTTTTGATGAGATGAGTAGCTGGTATAAACCAGTAAATGTGATTGATGATGTAGATGCACAAAATGGTAATGCTGCACAAAATTCACAGCAGCAGTCACAAAATATTAGTGGACCTGGAGCATCCTCTAGCAGTGGTTCACATTCTTCGCCGTGGACAGGCAGATTGAGATCAGGAGAATCTTCTCAAAGTAATGCAGATAGTGGTATGTAGGTATCACGAAAAGGAAAAGAGAAGGTTGATCAGCCCATGTTTGATGTGAATGCAGGTCACTCTTATGTGGATGGTGAATCCAGTGGCTCAGAACAGAGCATTGATGATGAGTTGGGTATTCCTTCTATTGTTACACTTGGAGTAAGGAAGACCAGGGATGTTTTGAGAGCACCTGGGAGTGAACCTACTTTGCGCAGGTCTACGAGAGCTAGGTATCCTATGGATAGGCTGAAATATGATGGATTTACAGCCATTCACTATGCATATATGGTCAAAGTGATACAGGAACCAAAACCCACTTCTTTTGAGGAAGCCATGGGAAAAGAAAAATGGGAGAAAGCCATGGATGAAGAAATGGATGCCTTGGAAGCTAATGCTACATGGGAATTGGTACCTTTGCCTAAAGGTAAAAATGCAATTGGCTGTAAGTGGGTTTATAAGGTGAAGCACAATGCAGATGGTTCTGTGAACAGATACAAGGCAAGATTAGTAGTCAAGGGGTATGCACAAACATATGGTATTGACTATGAAGAAACATTCAGTCCGGTTGCAAGGATGGCAACCGTAAGAGCGATCATTGCTATGGCTGCATCAAAGGGATGGTCTTTACATCAGATGGATGTAAAGAATGCCTTCTTACATGGTGATTTGCAAGAAGAGGTCTATATGGAGCAGCCACCAGGTTATGTGCATGCTGTTCATCCTGAGTTTGTTTGTAGGTTGAAGAAAGCCTTGTATGGCTTGAAGCAAGCACCTAGAGCATGGTCTGACAAGATAGGACAGTATCTTGTCACTATTGGCTTTCAGATTTCCAAGGCAGATTTCTCACTTTATGTGAGAAAAATAGAGAAAGGTATTATGCTACTTGTCATTTATGTTGATGATTTGATTATGACAGGTGACAGTGATGAAGATATCTTTCATGTGAAAATGCTATTGAAGCAGAAGTTTGAGATGAAGGATTTGGGAGAGCTGCGTTATTTCTTGGGCATTGAGGTGATTAGATCACCAAGTGGGATACAGCTCTTGCAGAGGCAGTATGGATTGGACATGCTGTCCAAATATGGGATGACAGGCTGTAAGCCTATTTCAGTTCCCTTGGAGCAGAATGTGAAGCTGAGCACAGATGCAGGTGAGCTTCTAGAAGACCCTACTATGTACAGACGCATAGTAGGAAGTTTGATTTATATGACTATTACCAGGCCAGATTTGAGCTATGCTGTTGGATTGGTAAGTCAGTTTATGCAGGCTCCAAGGAAACCACATTTGGATGCGGCTAGACGCATACTCAGGTATGTGAAGTCCACATTGCAGTATGGACTATTTTATGAGACTGGGGTTCAGATATAGTTGCATGGATACATTGATGCTGATTGGGCTGGTAGTATTTCTGATAGATGATCTACCAGTGGATATGTGTTCTCTTTTGGGAGTGCTGCAGTCACTTGGAGCAGCAAGAAACAGCCTACAGTTGCCTTGTCGAGCACAGAGGCTGAGTACAGGGGTGCAGCAATGGCTGCATGTGAGGTAGCTTGGTTGCATAAGCTACTTTATGATATGCATCAGTCTACAGATGGACCAGTTGTCATTTATTGTGACAACATGAGTAGTATACACTTGGCAAATAACCCAGTCTATCATGCTAGAACAAAGCACATTGAGGTGCATTATCACTATGTGCGAGAGAGGGTTTTACTAGGTCTTATTGATCTAGTTTATGTCACCACAGAGGATCAGGTAGCTGACATATTCACGAAGGCATTGGGCGCAGAGAAGCTACGCAAGTTCAGAGACCTGCTTGGTGTGCAGGAATTGGGATTGAGCTCGAGGGGGAGTGTTGAGATATCGAGCTCCACTCGTGATACGCCAGGGTGACCGTTGTGTATTTATGTCACCGACTTGTCAGTTGCAGACGTGGTTGGTACACCGCCCATGAATAATAGCTACATGATAGCTATCCTTATCTACTCTAGTTCGTGGCTCAGTTAGTATGCCACCTTAGTTAGTTGAGTTTGTTTTGAGACCCATATAGAGGGTTCTTCTATTTCTTTGTACTTGAGTTTTTTTGGCTTACACAACTAAGAAGAGGAAAACTGTTTTTTCAGCCTCCACTCTTGTATGTCTTCCCCCATTGTGCAAGCAAGAAAGCTTCAAGTGAGACTCCTTTCTTCTCTCCCACAATCTTGACACACCTGGCGTCCTGACAGAAGGAATACCAAGCTCATCATCCAAGCTCTCTGAGCCACTAGAGTCTCCATCAAGAACTACATCAATGCCATCTGACACTTTATTCTTTCCTTTGTCTTTACCTGTAGTGCTACTAAATGCACCCGAAGATGTAGAGCTACTCCTTAGTCTCCTAGACCAAGGACTACCAGATGATGTCTCTGGTCCACTAAGAGTCCGTGATTCTTGCTTTTCAGCCTGCACATGAGTGTCATGATCATCATCATCATCCAATGCATCACCACTAGATGCATACCAACTGCTCATTTCATCAAAGATGGCATCCCTGCTCACTCTGAACTTACATGTGATAGGGTTATAATAGTGATACCCTTTCTGCTCTAAAGAATATCCAGTAAAGACATACTTTTTAGCCTTTGGATCCAGTTTCTTCTGCAACTCATCTGGCACATAAACGTATGCAACATAGCCAAATACCTTCAAGTGCGATACATCAGGCTTCTTGCCAGTAAAGCATTCTTCAGGAATCATACCATGAACTGCAGCTGTGGGAGTTCTGTTCATAATATAAACAGCAGTATGGACAGCCTCAGACCAGAAATGCTTAGCCATATTCTTTTCAGCCATCAAGGCATATGCAACTTCTGCAATATGCCTGTTTTTCCTTTCTGCACCTCATTTTGCTATGGGTTATACCTGCATGTGAACTGTCTCTTTATCCTATGAGACCTCAGAAAATCACTGAACTCATTCGAGAGGTACTCTCCCCCTCCATCTGACCTCAAGCACTTTACTTTCAAGCCTGTTTCTCTTTCAACTGCAGCCTTGAAAGTTCTAAAGTGCTAAAACACTTCACTCTTTTCCTTCATAAAATATACCCACAACTTTATAGAACAATCATCAATGAATGTGACAAAGTATAAACTACCTCCAAGAGATACATTTTGTGTAGGCCCCCAAATGTCTGTATGCACAACATCAAGGATATTTTTTCTTACATCTCTATCATGTGAAAAGGGTTGTCTTGCCTGCTTACCAAACTGACATGCTTCGCATATCTTATGAAATTCTGCAACTCTAAATGTAGGCAAACCTGTAACCAACCCTTTGGACTGCATTAATTTCAGCCTTTGTACATTTGCATATCCAATGCATTTGTGCCAAATTTCAATGTCTCCAACAACACATTTTCCTTTCGCATACATAGCAGCATTCATAGTAGGAATTCCAGCATCTAGAGTAAACATACGTCCAACTCTACTTCCCTTTGCAACTAACTTGCACTTGCCATTGGAGTCTTCTACAAAGCAGACCTTTGCATTAAATCTGACTTGCAGCCCTTGCTCTACCATTTGACCGACTGACACCAAGTTCTTTGTAATAGGTGGCACATGTAATACATCTGAAAGACTCTTTGTCTTACCATCATGCAAGGACAAGGAAACTTTTCCAATGTGTGAAATTGGGTGGCATGAATCATCACCCATCTGCACATAACCTGCATTTTTCAAATCCTGCATCTCTCTAAACCATTCTGCATGGCTGGTCATATGATTGGATGCACCTGAATCAACATACCAAACATCATCATGTGTTCTCTTTCCTGTAACAGCATTTACCATATGCTGCATAACAAATAGACGTTCATTTTTGTCTTCATTCTGTCGTGAAGACGATGCATAGTTTCCTTGCTGTAACTTATCACTGTGGATATCATCTTTCTTACCATAACATTGGGCTGCAATATGACCTGTTTTGCCACAGTAGTGACACACAATACCAGAGTTGTTAGAATCTCTGTTCTACCATCCACCTCTTCCTCTAAAGCTCCCCTTGCCTCTAAAGTTACCACGACCTCCTGAAACCTGCATATCACCAAATTGTTGATTTAATATGCTTTCTTGGTTGTCACTACCACGTCCTGTACCACGGCCTCTTGAAGAGAACCTGCCACGTCCACTTCCTGAACTAGAGTAGAAAGCTTGGACTTGTTCACCACTTTTTTCAGATGTCTCACTTTGCATGTTGATCTCTTCAATAATCATAAGGGTGACTAACTCATCAAAATCTGGAAATGGCTTTCTAACGTATACGGAAGTTACAAAAGACTTCCAAGCCTTTTCATTGTTAAGTCCACCCAAGGTAGACGACACCAAATCATCATCATCGGGCATTGCATCAATTGCTGCCAAGGCATCTGCAATGCTCCTTACCTTCAGTGCATACTCATTGATAGACATCTTCCATTTCTTTAATGTATTCAACTCTTGCTTGAGTTGAATCTTTCGTGCCTTTGTATTTACAGAAAACATACTTTCAAGTATGGTCCAAGCTGCATATGAATTCTCTACATTTCTAATATGTCCCAGCATATTATTGTCAATTACTGCAAACAACCAATACATGACCTTTTTATCTTTTGCATTCCATTCCTTCCGTGTCTTTGTCTCTTCTACAGTTGGAGGATCACTCACCTCCGGCTCCTTTTCTTCACCTGAAATAAACTCGTAGAGGCCTTTTCCAATAAGGAAGTTCGTGACACGGAACTTCCATGAAGGGTAGTTGTTCTTGTCGAGCTTCTCAATGATGGGGTTTCCACTGTTCGCTGCCATTATCACAAAACTAATATCAAATAGTAAGCAAATCTTCTGCAACCCTCGACCTGTAGTGCACAGTAATACACCAGATAGCCTTTTTCACTGTCTGCTCAACAATACATGCAATCTGCAGCTTGTTTGCAAATAAACCTTATGTTTTCTTCGTGCAAACACCTCAAGAATTATAGATTCGCAATCGGTAACCTGGGTACCCACTTTCGGTCAAAACAGTTGAAATCACAGTGTATCTTGAAACTGTTGTCCTCAACCTTGCGGCTCTAAAATGGGGCCTGAAACGGCCTCAGATGCCCAAAATAACACAGCGCTCTTTGCACACACCAAATCTCATTGCAATCTGATATTTTCACTCGACCCTGCTTTCGGTGCCTCCACAGGCACTATCCAAGAGAGAGAGTGGAAGAATGGGAGAGCTTTTTACCTGTGGCTTGCTTGCTCGAACCTTGCTTCTTCTCCTTCACTTCAGCCTTCGAAATCAACCTCTCTCAGTGGCGCGGCTCTGATACCATGTCAAGAATCACGTGGTGGGGGGACTTGCTCAAGATGCTGTGCCGAACACACACAGAATGCACAAGGAGAAGCTCACTCAAGAGACAGGAAGAGAGATGGAGGCCAAAACGTTTTCTTGCTGACTTCTTCTTCTTCTTCCACACACTTTACAATGTACACAAAGTATATATAAGATACAACATAAAGGAAAGTGGCCTACTAAGTCAAACAATGCATAACCTACTACACTAGTCGACTGGCGCTATAACTGTGCCAGCTGTAAATCGGTGTAACAACCTGAATATAGTAAGTAATGAGTCAATGGCCACGTGAGAGTCATAATGACCACCGACGTGCTAAGTATAGATGTGTGGACCCATCTAACCAAGCGGTCCATCATCAATGTCCGCATGTGTTGAGCTTGTCATCTCAACAATGCCTCTTCTCTAGCTAGCTCAAGAGTTGGGTTGTTTGGCATGGATACCTTTGTGGCTAGAGACCTTGCTGTTGATGGATCTTGCAAAATCATGGAATTAAAAAATGCCTTGCAGCTGAGTGCATCGGCAACTACATTCTCCTTTCTAGCCCGGTATTTGATTTCAAAGTCATATTCTTCTAGTATTTCAATCCATCAACGTTGCCTCATATTGAGCTCATTCTAGGTGAAAATTCATTTAAGACTCTTGTGGTCCGTCACTAGAGTGAATTTGTTACCTAGCAAGTAGTGTCTCCAAAGTTTGAGAGCATGGATGATAGCCAACAGCTCCAGATTGTGGGTAGCATAGTTCCTTTCATGGCTCTTCAGTTTCCTTGAAGAATATGCTACGGGATGACCTTCTTGCACGAGCACACATCCCAAGGCAAGTGCGCTAGCATCAGTTACTACTTCAAACTTCTTACTAAGATCAAGAAGTTTCAGGACATGTGCTGATACCAGGCTTGGCTTTAGTTTGTCAAAGCTGGTCTATTCAGTAGGTGACCATACAATTGATACTTGCTTCTTTAGTAGATCAGTCACAGCGGCACTACAATCAAAGCATAATCTTTGATAAAGACCCTGTACCATCCTATCAATCCAAGAAAAATACATATTTCTTTGATAGAAGTTGGTGTTGGCCAATCCAAAATGTCTCTGATCTTGGCCGGATCTATTGAAATTCCTTCCGCTGATACAATGAATCCCAGATATTCAATCTGTCGCTTGAAAAATGCACACTTCTTCTTCTTGGCATAAAGCTTGTGTGCTCTCATTGTTTCAAGAACAATGCGAAGCTGGGGTTCATGATCTTTTTCATGCTTGGAGTAGACTAGGGTATTGTCAAAGAAGACAAGTACAAAGTCATCAAGATAGGGCCTAAAGATATCCTGCATTTGTCAGCCCGAATGACATAACTAGGAATTCAAAGTGCCCATACCTTGTGCTGAATGCCGTCTTTGGGATATCCTCTTCCTTGATCCTTATCTGATAATATCCAGACGTGAGATCTATCTTAGAGAAGATCTTCGTACCTTGAAGACGGTCAAGAAGTTCATCTATTCTTGGAATGGGGTATTTTTTTTTAATGGCTGATTGATTCAACCCTCTGTAGTCAATGCATAGCTGAAGCGTTCCATCTTTCTTCTTCTGGAACAACATTGGAGCTCCCCATGGTGAACTTCTAGGACGGATGTAGCCTTGGTCTAACAGCTGCTTGAGTTGCTCCTTTAGCTCAATCGCTTCTGGGATGGACATCCTATATGGTCTCTTTGCAATTGGTGCAACTCCTGGGGCTAGCTTGATTTCGTGATCAACTTTCCTTTGAGGAGGAAGTTATGTCAGCTCTTCAGGAAATACGTCTGCGTATTCCTTTAACCATGAAGGTTCTTCCCTAGATTCCTGATTCTGATCTAGCTTATTTAGTTTAATCAAATAGACAGATAGCCCCTTTCTGACTCCTTTTATTATTCATGTTGCTTTGGCCAGTTGAATTTTTGGCCTCTTAGCCTCTCCTTGAGTTGTGACCAGTTCCACTTCAGAATTTCAAAAGGAGACTTGGCCCTTTCCACAGTGAATGTGGGCATCATTGGGTATTAGCCAATCCATTTCGAGTAAACATTCGTGGACACCTAGATTCATTACCCTGAATCTGACCGAAGTCGACTTTCCACCCAATAGGAATTTCACCTTAGCAATTTGCCTGGTACAAGAGACCTCACGACCATTTACTAATTCCACAAGTAAGGTAGGTGCATCTTTTGTGGATATTCCTAATCTTTTTGCACAAACTAGGGAAATAAAGGAATGTGTACTGCCACAATCAATCAAGGTTTTGAAGCTTTTACCTTGTTAATCCGAAGGGGTTTGAATCATAGAGAATTGGCGATTCGGACCTTTCTTGTGAAGGGCAACATGAACCATTGCCCTCTCAATGTCAGCTTCCATGGATGGGTCTTTATTTGTGTACGTCCAAAGAAGAGTTCCCTATCCTTGGGTGAATGCAAAAAGCTAAGTCCAAGGTATTGTGGACCCTACAAGATTCTCAAGTGCCTAGGGCCTAATGCTTACAGACTGCAACTCCCTGAAAACCTAAGGGTTCATTATGTATTCCATATCAGTCTATTGAAAAAGTATGTGCCTAACCCTAGTCACGTGCTTGATGATCAACAAGTTGTAATGCCTAGCCAAGGAGTCCTTGAGCTACGGCCTGACAGGATCTTAGATGTTATTTGAGATCCAAGACCTTGAGAGAATACCTCATCCAATGGAAAGATTATCCCGAAGAGGATGCCACCTGGATGGATGAAAGTACTCTCAACCAACAATACCCCCAATTCTTCTCGAGATGAGGACATCTCGATTCCTCTAAGGAGGAGAGAATGTAATATTTCCGCAACAAAATATTAAAGATCCTAAATCTCGCGCAAAACCGATTGAAAGCAGCTTCCCGCAACAAAAAAACCCTGGGCTAAGTGCTCCACCCTCGGGCAATAGCAAACTCCAGTTCCGTGTCGCGTATAGGAAGACATGGTTCAAAAGCCATAGTTCCACGTGGGAACACCCCTTCAAGGGGAAAAAAGGGATAATGGATAAATTTTTGAATATTTCGACTACGAAATATTCAAGATCCTAAATCTCCCACAAAAGGGATTCAAAGAAACTTCCCGCAACAAAATGACCCTGGGCTAAGTGCTCCACCCTCGCGCAATAGCAAACTCCAGCTCCGTGTCGTGTATAGGAAGCCGTGGCTTGAAAACCGCGAGCCACCATAGGCCTCCGCAGGAACACCCCTTCTTGGGGCAAAAAGATAATGAATTTTTGCAATTTTTTAAATTAAAAAAAACTCCCCTCCCCTTCAGACGTTGCATGGTGGGGGAGAGGGAGTGTGAAAGAAGCTTGAGTGTGGAGTAGGAGAGCATGGGGGGGGAGGAGGCATGCAACTTGCCACGTGTGTGGCTATTCCCCCCCCTTAAATCTATATGACCCCCCATCTCAAGCTTCAAAGGGAGGAGAAGGAATCGTGCTGCTCGCCGTCGCCCTATGGAAGCCGCCGCCTATTGCCACCACCAAGCCTGGTGTCGCCGCCTGCTACTGTGCCCGCCATCCTTACCACCATCATCATCATAATCATCATCATCTCATCTTCACCTCCATACTCATCATCTCCCTCATTATCACTCTCTCTCCACGTCATTCAGCCTGTCTCACAGAAGGCCCAAATTCTTGCGCGAAAGAGGAGAATCTTGGACAGTAGCACCCTCAAAGTGCGTAAGGGAGCCAAGGAAGGTTCACTGCGTTGAAATCTACCGCATCAATGGCTCCTAAGCAAAAGGCGAGAGGAGCACACGTGGGAGTTTCCACCCCGAGTATGCGAGTAGACAATGCCCCGATTCTTCTGATAATATTTCCACATGAAAAGGATGCACTAGGCATGTTTAATTCTCGTAGGCAAGATTAAATACATTGGAAAATTTATTTGCTTGCCCGATTTACAAAATTTAGTTGCATATTTGCAATTGCTTGCACTTCCGTGGTTAAGGGTAGTTGGAATTCTTAACGTATGATGCATAGGTAAAAAGATGGGATTGTGCAAAGGCATCCTTGTTGTGTCGCGAAAATAACAACGCATATAACACATAATGCACTTAGGTAATAATTTCCTAGTTGTGACTCATGTATGAGATAATCTTAGACGCCCATTGAATGATGTCCAAATAGTCGCAATGCATGGAAAATTGCATGCGAAGATGGTTACATTTTAGGCCGGGTTAAGTGATAAAAGGAAGGATTAAATCAATGAAGGACTCATGGCATTTGCTCATGCATGGAGTTCTTTTATCAAAGCTTGAATGTATCTTCATTAAAAATATTAAAGCTTTGATTTTGTTGGATCAACGTAAGGTTTATAAGAGTTAGCTCTGAATTTTCATTCATTATAGTTTAGGGCAAGGAAAAGTAACGATCATTGTAGATCTCTAGCTGCATAGAAGGAAAAGGTCTATGGTCTTGAAATTGCATATTTGCATGGAATGATACATCGCATACATCTTGCAGTTACTTACATCTTTTAGGAAAAGTACTTGCAAGTTTGGAATAAAGTATTTGCATCTTTAAGAGGGATGATCGTCTCTAATCGTGGGTTAGTTAAATCAACTAAGTAATTCGCGTAAAGTTAAGGATCTCACACGAAAATCATAAAGGTACAATTAGATTGCATATGACGATCATCTCAAAGTGCTAGGTAGGGTTAAGTTACGTTAAAATTCTGCCTAGTATCGCACTTGGGATGAGATTTAAGACTTTTGATCCCAAAGTTCCTACCCACATTCTCAAAAAATATTAGGATTATCTAATCGATGTGCAAGAATGATCTAGGGTTCACACTCTAAGGATAAATTGACCAAATACTAGACTTCCGTATGAATCTAGGAACCCTAGGGCCAAAACGTTTATCAACCTAGTAGGGTTAGGGATTGGATTGGGTCAAGAGGACTCCCAAACCCTACATCTTGACCAAAGGTATTCTTGACCAAGGATTACCATGTGATGGGAGAAATAATCCCACAAGTTAGGTACTGACAACTATCTCGTGCAACAAGTTGCAACGTCGCATGGTTTTGTGTCTAAATCACAAAATAGTATTGCCACTCATTAGAACAAGATTGGCAAATTCTAAGTACAAGTCTAATTTTCTAGAGGATGAGTAGTCAACCTACTACATCACCCTTCCTTGGGGCGGATTTTCCAAGTTAGGGGAGATACGAATTTTCCAAGAAAGCACTTAACCAACCAAGTTAGGGCGATGAGGTTGCCCACGATTTATTGTCTATAATTTAAGGAAATCTAAGGTGGAAACAATTTGGGTCAAAAGGATATAAACCCTAACCCAAGGATAAAGGATAAACAAGCAACTTAGCTTATGAAACCCTTGGGATCTTGCCAAGTCACAATTGATCCTGGATCAAATGTTGGATGTATTCGGAGAGAAGGATTCACACCTTAGCAGTTGGCCGTATAAACGACCACTGGAGTGCTTATGTTTGTACACTTAGGAGCACTGTTTGTACTACTTTTCTCAAGGAACTAATGCTAGAAAAATAACTAATGCTTCAGGTTGAAAGCCTCAAGGGAGAGGTAGCACCAGTTACCTCCGACTGTCTGTCTCACCCTATCCAAGGGGGTTGTTAGCTACACCGGGTACGTGGAGTGAACCTGCTGCGAGAGATCTCTCCGTGGGTGCTACTTGGAGTTGGAGGATGCTTGGGTGCCAGGGGAGGCTCTGGCCATAAATCCCTTGCCTCCGGATCCTACACAAGAGGCCGACGTGACTCGAGATAGGATCTCGAGGCCCGCAAACTAGTCAACAGGCGCAAACTTGGAATAGTGATCCCTGAGGATTGCTGGATTAGGCTTTGGGCAGATTATCTGATGTATTCCAAAGAATGATAAATAAAGATCAAATGTTGAAAAGGAACTTGCTTGACATTGTTTTTCTTTGTCAGTGCCTAAGTTACGTGAAGGAACCAGTGTGTAATTGGTTAATTAAGGAAGCTGTTTTCGTTTGTCAAACTAAATGTGGTAGGTAATTAGATAACTAAAGCAACCCGAGGAAAGTACGGTGGATGTGACCTTGGGTCCGTCCTACGAAAGGGTGGTCCCAGTTGATCGGGAGCTTTTCTCAAAGGAATTGACAGCAAGGTAACAGTGACCTAGAATCTATAGAGCTAGACTCCCAATTTATGCTGTTTTAGGGGAAGGGAATGGGACTATGCCTTATGGGCAAAGAGGTCGAGCTTGCATCCCTCTGGTTTCCCATTCTCCTTGGACCAAGTGCAATATAAATCCTCTTCGACCTTGATGTTTCTGCGTAAAGTAGTTCATACTGATGATGATGTTGATGATGATGGGGAAGGTGGAGGCGGCAAAAGGCGGCGGCTTCCACAGGGCGACGGCAGCAGTTTCCTCCATGGCAGCAACACGGCATGTTCCCCCTCCCTCCTCCAGGCTTGGGAAGGGGTTGTTCTTATAGGTAGAAAGGGGGAGGGGTAGCCATACACGTGGCAAGCACCATTGTCATCATCATCTTCATCTCCCTCATCGTCGTCTTCATCCTCCCAAACATTTTCTCTCTCCACATCATCTGCCTGACAAGCAAGGAAGCTTCTAATTTGGAAGCTTCTATTAAGGCTTCCATAAGCCTTTTTACCCGTGCCTTCCCCGGTTTTTTAAACTGCGTCTTGTAAGGCTAATTTTTGCACGGGGGAGAAATCTCGGCCTAGTAGGCAGTTTTGGAAATCGGAGAAAAGGCAAGGAGAGTTCACAGATTCCAAGTCCACTATGCCAATGGCTCCTAAACAAAAGGCGAGAGGAGCACATGCGGGAGCTTCCACCCCGAGTATGCAAGTGGACAACGCCCCGATTCTGAATGGCCAGGTTCCAATAACATTCCCCCATGAAAGGATGCATTAAGCATGTCTTTAATTCATGTAGGCAAGTTTGAATACATTGGAAAATTTATATACTTGCATCGAATTACCAAGTTAAGTTGCATGATGAGTACTTGCATGGTCATGGTAGTTGCATTCTTGAACGCATATTGCATGTTAAAAGGTGGATTTGTCTAAAGGTATCCTTGTTGCCTCGCGAAAAGAATACCGCATATAGCACATAATGCACTTAGGTAATAATTTCCTAGTTGTGACTCGTGTATGAGATAATCTTAGATGCCCATTAAATGATGTCTGAAATAGTTCCAATGCATGGAAAGGATTTATATACTTTTCAATTTGCATGCGATGATAATTACATTTTAGGTTGGGTTAAGTGCTAAAAGAAGGATTAAGTCAATGATGGACTCATGGCATTTGCTCAAGCATGGAGTTCTTTATCAAAGTTTGAATGCATCTTCATTAAAAGTATTAAAACTTTGACTTTGTTGCATCAACGTAGGGTTTATACGAGTTAGCTCTGAATGTCAATCATTATAGTATAAGGCAAGGAAAAGAATGATCTCTAAGTTTCATAAAAGCAGAAGGTCTATGGTTTGAAGTCGCATAGTCGCATGGAATGATGCATCTCACCTAGTTACCTACATCTTTTAGGGGAAGTACTTGCAAATTTAGAAGAATGTATTTGCATCTTTAATAGAAAGATCATCTTAAATCGTGGGTTGGTTAGAGCAATTAAGTAATCCGCATGAAAATCATAAAGGTACGATTAGATTGCAAAGGACAATCACCTCAAAGTGCTCGGTAGGGTTAAGTTACATTAAAATTCTGCCTAGTATCACACTTAGGTTGCCAACCTAATATTTCTGATCCCAAAGATCCTACCCACATTCTTTTGCCAACCCCCCTCCCCTTCAAATGTTGCATGGCGAGGGAGAGGGAGTGTGAGAGGAGCTTGAGTGTGGAGTAGGAGAGCATGGGGGGGAGGAGGCATGCAGCTTGCCACAAGTGTGGCTATCCCCCCCCTCCAATCTATATGACCCCCCTCTCAAGCTTGAAAGGGAGGAGAAGGAATTGTGCTACCCGCTGTCACCCTGTGAAAGTCGCTGCCTACTGCCGCCACTAGGCCTGCTGTCGTCGCTTGCTGCTGTGCCTACCGTCCTCACCACCATCATCATCATAATCATCATCGTCGTCATCTTCACCTCCATCCTCATCATCCCCCTCATCATCACTCTCTCTCCACGTCATTCAACTTGTCACAGAAGCTTAGAAGCTTCTATTGGAAGCTTCCATTAAGGCTTCCATAGGCCTTATTCACCCGTGTGCCCCGAGGTTTTACAAACCGTGTCTGCAAAGCCCAAATCCCTGCGCGGAAGAGGAGAATCTTGGACAGTAGCACCCTTGAAGTGCGTAAGGGAGCCAAGGAAGGTACGCTGCGTTGAAATCTATCACATCAATGGATCCTAAGCAAAAGGCGAGAGGAGCATACGTGGGAGTTTCCACCCCGAGTACGCAAGTGGACAACGGCCCAAATCTTAATGCCCAGGTTCCAATATATTTCCTACATGAAAAGGATGCACTAAGCATGTTTAATTCTCATAGGCAAGTTTAAATACAGTGGGAAATTTATTTGTTCACCCGATTCACAAGATTTAGTTGCATGTCGTGCATTTGAAATTGCTTGCACTTCCGTGGTCAAGTTCCAATCCTAAACGCATGATGCATAAGTAAAAAGATGGAATTGTGCAAAGGCACCTTTGTTGCATCACGCATGGGACAGGTCATATAACACATAATGCATAGTTGTGATTCGCGTATAAAATAATCGTAGATGCCCATTAAATAATGTCCGAATAGTTGCAATGCATGGAAAGGATTTATGTACTTTGCGAATCGCATGCGATGACAATTACATCCTAGGTTGGATTAAGTGCTAAAGGAAGGATTAAGTCAATGATGGACTCATGGCATTCGCTCAAGCATGGAGTTCTTGATCAAACTTTGAATGCATCTTCATTAAAAATATTAAAGCTTTGACTTCATTGCATCAACGTAGGGTTTATACAAGTTAGCTTTGAATGTCAATCATTATAGTATAGGGCAAGGAAAAGAATGATCTCTAAGTTGCATAAAAGCAGAAGGTCTATGGTTTGAAGTTGCATAATCGCATGGAATGATGCATCTCACCTATCTTCCAGTTACTTACATCTTTTAGGGGAAAGTACTTGCAAATTTAGAAGAATGTATTTGCATCTTTACAAGAAAGATCATCTTCAATCGTGGGTTGGTTAGAGAAACTAAGTATTCTGCATATAGTTGAGTAGCTCACATGAAAATCATAAAGGTACATTAGATTGCATATGACGATCACTTCAAAGTGCTAGGTAGAGTTAAGTTACGTTAAAATTCTGCCTAGTATCGCACTTGGGTTGCTGATTTAATACTTCCAATCTTAAAGGTCCTACCCTTATTTACGAAATATTAGGATTATTTAAGCACCATACAAGAATGATCTAGGGTTCTTACCCAAGGGTCAATTGGCCAAATGCTAGATTTCCGCAAGGGATCTAGGAACCCTAGGGCCAAAATGTTTATCGGCCTAGTAGGGTTAGGTTTTGGATCGGGTCAATAGGACTCCCAAACCCTACATCTTGACAAAAGTTATTCTTGACCAAGGAATACCGTGTGATGAGAAAAATAATCCCACAAGTTAGGTGGTGACACCTATCTTGTGCAACAAGTTGCAACATCGCATGATTTGTGTCTAAATCACAAAATAGTGTTGCTACCCCTTACACCAAGTTTGGCGAATTCTAATCGCAAGTCAAATCTCCTAGGAATTGAGAAGTCGTCCTACTTCAACACTCTTCCTTGACGACTGATTTGTCGAGCCAAGGTATCAATGAATTGCCAAGGAAGCAATTGACCAACCAAGTTAGGGCGACGAGCTTACCCATGGATTTATTGGCCTTAATAAAAGGAAAACTAAGGTATTGACAATTTGGGTCAACAAGGTATAAACCCTAACCCAAGGAAAGAGGGTAAACAAGCAACTCAGCTTATGAAACCCTTGGGATCTTGCCAAGTCGCAATTGATCCAGGATCAAATGCTGGAAGCATTCGAGAAGAAGGAACTACACCTTAGAGGTTGGCCGTACAAATGACCACCGGAATGTTCTTGATTGTACACTTAGGAGCACTATTTGTTCTTCTTTGCTCAAGGAACTAATGCCAAAAATAACTAATGCTTCAAGTTGAGGCCTTGAGGGAGAGTCAGTTTCAGTTACCTCCGACTGTATGCTTGACCCTATCCAAGGGGGTTGTTAGCCGTGCCGTGTACGTGGACCGAACCCACCACGAGAGGTCTCTCGGTGGGTGCTACTTGGAGCAGGAGGACGCTTGAGTGCCAGGGGAGGCTTTGGCCATAAATCTCTTGCCTTCGAATCCTGCACAAGAGGTCGATGTGACTCGAGATGGGATCTCAAGGCCCGCATACTAGTCAATGGGTGGAAACTTGGAACAATGATCCCTAAGGATTGCTAGATTAGCCTTTGGAAAGATTATATGATGTATTCCAAAGATTGATAAATAAAGATCAATTGTTGAAAAGGAACTTGCTTCACATTGTTTTTATTTGTCAGTGCCTAAGTTACGTGAAGGAACCAGTGTGTAATTGGTTAATTAAGGAAGCTATTTTTGATTGTCAAACTAAATGTGGTAGGTAACTAGATAACTAAAGCAACCCGAGGAAAGTGTGGTGGATGTGACCCAGGGTCCGTCCTACGGAAGGGTGGTCCCGATTGGCCGGGAACTTTTCTCAAAGGAATTGACAACGAGGTAACAATGACCTAGAATCTATAGAGCCTGACTCCCGATTTATGCTATTTTAGGGGAACGGAACGGGACTATGCCTTAAGGGCAGAGAGGTTGAGCTTTGCATCCCTCTCGTTTCCCATTCTCCTTGAACCAAGTGCAGTATGAATCCGCTTTGACCTTAATGTTTCTTCTTAAAGTAGTTTGTCTAGGGTTCGACGCTAGCTACCATTCTAGGAACTTGACCATTAGGAAAACCATGACTCAGGTCGATCCTAAGTGGGAACCGCCAGAATGCTTTCGCTTTGTGGCAGAATCAGGAAGACCTAGATCGCAAACCTCGTGACATTCCTTGGGAGTGCCAGGGAGCGCTTTCTAGATTCTCTTCCCGATGGGCTACTAAGATGTGCCCTACAAGTGAATAGGGGGACACGTTACAATACCGTGAAGAGAGTCTAGAAAGCGCCACCTGTTACTCTCAAGGAATGTCACGGGGTTTGCAATCTAGGTCTTCCTGAGTCTGCCACGAAGCGGAAGCATTCTGACCATTCCCACTTAGGACCAACTTGAATCAAGGTTTTCCTAATGGTCAAGTTCCTAGAAGGTAGCTAGCATCAATCCCCGACGATGCACCAATCGCAAAGAGGCCATATAGGATGTCGATCTTGGAAGCAATTGAGCTGAAGGAGAAACTCAAGCAACTGTTAGACCAAGGCTACATCCATCCTAGCAGTTCACCATGGGGAGCTCTACTGCTATTCTAGAAGAAGAAAGATGGAATGCTTTGGCTATGCATTGACTACAAAGGGTTGAATCAATCGACCATTAAAAACAAATACCCCGTTCCAAGAATAGATGAACTTCTTGACCGTCTTCAAGGTGCGAATATCTTCTCTAAGATTGATCTCAAGTCTAGATATTATCAGATAAGGATCAAGGAAGAAGATATCCCAAAGACAACATTCAGCACAAGGTATGGACACTTTGAATTCCTAGTCATGTCATTCGGGCTGACAAATTCTCCTACTACCTTCAACAGGCTAATGCAGGATATCTTTAGGCCCTATCTTGATGACTTCATACTTGTCTTCTTTGACAATACCCTAGTCTACTCCAAGCAGGAAAAAGATCATGAACCCCAGCTTTGCATCGTCCTTGAGACAATGAGAGCACACAAGCTTTATGCCAATAAGAAGAAGTGTGCATTTTTCAAGCGACAGATTGAATATCTGGGATTCATTGTATCAACCGAAGGAATTTCAGTAGATTCGGCCAAGGTCAAAGACGTTCTAGAGTGGCCAACACGAACAAGTGTCAAAGAAATATGTATTTTTCTTGGATTGACAGGATGATACAGGGTCTTTATCAAAGACTATGCTTTGATTGCAGCACCTCTGACTGATCTACTAAAGAAGAAAGTATCAATTGTATAGTCACCTACTGAACAGTCCAGTTTTGACAAACTAAAGAAAAGCTTGGTATCAGCACCCATCCTGAAACTTCTAGATCTTAGTAAGAAGTTTGAAGTGATATTTGATGCTAGCACACTTGCCTTAGGATGTGTGCTTATGCAAGAAGGTCATCCCGTATCATACTCCTCAAGGAAATTGAAGAGCCATGAAAGGAACTATGCTACCTACGATCTGGAGCTATTGGTTGTCATCCATGCTCTCAAACCTTGGAGAGACACTACTTGTTGGGTAACAAATTTACCTTAGTGACAGACGACAAAAGTATTAAATGGATTTTTACCTAGAATGAGCTTAATATGAGGCAATGTCGATGGATTGAGATATTGGAAGAATATGATTTTGAAATCAAATACTGGCCTGGAAAGGAGAATGTAGTTGTTGACATGCTCAGTCGCAAGGCATTTCTAAATTCTCTGATTTTGCAAGATCCATCAACAGCAAGATCTCTAGCCACAAAGTTATCCATGCCAAACAACCCAATTCTTGAGCTAGCTAGAGAAGAGGCATGCCATGATCCAACCTACCAAAAACTGTGAAGGGAGATCACTATCAAAGATCAAGACCCAAAGCTAGAAACAAAGCATCAAGAATTCTCTATCAATAATGGACTTGTCTATTATAGGACAAGATTATGTATACCAGCAAGCCAATCACTCAAGAAAAAGATACTTTGGGAAGCCCATGACTCCCCTTTCTCAGGACATCTTGGCTATGCCAAGACCCTTTATGTGGTCAGGAAGAGCTATTATTGGGATAGCTCAAAGGTGACGTTTTCAAATATGTCACGGAATGTTTGTCCTGTCAACGCATTAAGACTGAACATGTCAAGATGCCAAGGAAATTGCAACCACTTGAGATTCCCAAAATGAAATGGAAATTCATTAGTATGGACTTTGTGGTTGGCCTGCCCCAAGTTCAGGGAGGATACAACTCCATTATGGTCATGGTAGATATGCTTTACCAAGGTTGCACATCTTATCTCTATTAAGACAAACTATAAAGCCTCAGATATTGCAAGGTTATTCATCAAGGAGATATTCAAACTGCATAGGTTACCCAAAAGAATTATTAGTGATCGTGACTCTCTCTTCACATCACACTTCTGGAGGGCTATCTTCGAGGCCATTGGGACTCAACTTTGTTTCAGTATAGCTTACCATCCCCAAATCGATGGTCAAACGCAGCGAGTCAACTAAGTCATTGAGGATATACTTAGGGCACACTGCTGTCGTGAACCCAAAAAGTGGATTCAATATTTGCCATTGGTTGAGTTTGCCTACAATGCTTCCTACCAACAAGGCATTCCATGACCCCTTTTCAAGCATTGTATGGGCATGATTGTCGCACTCCTTTAAGCTTTTCGGATCCAACCTTGAGGGTTGAAGCTTCAAAGCAGATGCTGGAGGAAATGGATGACCAAATCAAATCAATAAGATAGGACATCCAAGCTACTAAGGATAGACAAAAGGCTTACGCAAACCTGAAACGTCAAGATAGATCCTTTGTTGAAGGTGATATGGTCTTCATTTCCGTACGTCCAAAGAAGAGTTCCCTATCCTTGGGTGAATGCAAAAAGCTAAGTCCAAGGTATTGTGGACCCTACAATATTTTCAAGTTCCTAGGGCCTAATGCTTATAGATTGCAACTCCTGAAAACCTAAGGGCTCATAATGTATTCCATATCACTCTATTGATGAAAAAGTATGTGCCTAACCCTAGTCACGTGCTTGATGATCAACAAGTTGTAATGCCTAGCCAAGGAGTCCTTGAGCCACAGCTTGACAAGATCTTAGATGTTAGGGAGAGGCATTTGAGATCAAGGACCTTGAGAGAATACCTTGTCCAGTGGAAAGATTATCCTAAAGAGGATGCCACCGGGATGGATGAAAGTACTGTCAACTAGCAATACCCCCAGTTATTCTCAAGATGAGGATATCTCGATTATGTAATATTTTTGCAACGAAATATTGAAGATCCTAAATCTCGCGCAAAAGCAATTCAAAGCAACTTCCCGCAACAAAAAGACATTGGGCTAAGTGCTCCATCCTCACGCAATAACAAACTCCAGCTCTGTGTCACGTATAGGAAGTCGTGGCTCAAAAGCCGTAGTTCCACATGGGAACACCCCTTCAAGGGGAAAAAAAAGGGTCAATGGATAAATTTTTGGCAAATTGCTTTATTAGAACTCCCCTCCCCTTCAACCATTGCATGGCAGGGAGGGGGAGTATCAGTATGAGTATGAGAAGGAGTTAAGTGGAGGAGGGGCATGGGTAGGGGAACATGCTGCCTGCCATGTGTATGGCTACCCCTCCCTCTTTCTACATATAAGAACACCCCCTCCTCAAGCTTGGAGGAGGGAGGGGGAACGTGCTGTGCTGCTGCCGTGGAGGAAACTATCGCCATCGCCCTGTGGAAGCTGCCGCCTGCTGCTGCCTCCACCTTCCCCATCATCATCAACATCATCATCAGCATCGTCATCATCATCTTGCTTGGCGATGTCCTCCACCAAGCTTGGGACATTGCCTCTTGAAGTGACTGGGTTCGTTGCAGTGGAAACAACAGAGATTTTGGCCATTACTTTGAGTAGGAACAAAGTTGTTGACGTTATTCATCCTTGCTTTCTTTCTTTGTCCCTGATTATGACCTTGAACTCTCTTAATTTGAGGTTTGAATGCTCCTCTATTCGGGTCATTGTAAGACCAAGATTTGTTACCCCTTGGTCTAGACTGCACCTCCTGAATTATAGGCGCCGCTCGAATGAGTGCGTCCTAAAGATCTGATGGATGCATAGATTCAAGACGGGTATTGACTGGTGGATTTAAACCCGCACAAAATTTGGACACCTGCTGCGTCATGTCCATCTGCGGTGCATACTTAAGAAGTGAGACAAATTTAGAGTAGTATGCATCAAGCATAAGCCCCAGCTGTTTTAGCTCGTAGAACTCATTCATTTTTTGTGTGCGATAAGCAGGTGGTAAATATCTTCCTTGCATAGCTTTCTTTAGCTTCTCCCAGGTAACGGATCCCTCTGTGATCCCTTGATCCCTACACCATTGCTTCCACCAAAGCCTGGCTTCGCCTGTGAGCTTTAGCTTGGCGAGCATAGCCTGATTGGCAGGTGCAGTACCGGCTGCTTCGAAGTAATCCTCCATGGATTCAATCCAAATTTCAGCATCAGCTTGGACAAATTTACCTCTCCTGTCAAACTCGGGTGGCTTAATCTGCTTGAGAAGGAAATTCTTCTCCTGGATCACAGCAGTACTTGATGTAGAAGGTGAATTAGGAACTTGTACCTAGGGTTGTGCCTGAATAAAGGTTTTCTTAACGTTATTATAGGATAATCGTCGTTAACTTATATTACAACTTCAATTCCGCTATCATGTAACAATGTAGCTACTTAACTTTTTATCAACTATTATGCACAATCAGACATAAAAAGAAGTCTTTATTTGTATTTATATGGGCATAGCCCTTTCGAATACAACGTTTCATGCGATGATAAGCCAACTGTTACATTTAGTTTGGGGAGAACAATGTTGTATTACATTTATCTACAGGGACTGTATAATAGTAAGGTTTCGGGTCATGGATCTTCAAGAATTGGTAAGTCATTGGAAGTTTAGGATATCCTTTCCGTTGGAATCCATACTTCTCATGGAGGCCCAAACTTTAATCCTTTCGGCGGGGATTACACGGGTTACTTCCTCATATACATATGAGTTCATCTCAACCCTCCGACCTTGAATATGTAAAGTTATGTTTACGTGTGCTTCCACAAAATTGAACAGCTTCAGGACTTTCAAGTCTTCCAACCACTTGATCCTCTTTAGGTTGGTCTGTAGATAAGAAAACCAGTGGGTGGCTATATAGTAGATTCCTAAAGCACCCATCCATCTTCATTCCATGTACAAAGGTGATGGATTATAGATCTGCTCCAGGATGTTCATCATCCCAATCCTTTGTCTATAAAGTGAAGAATGCATTACAGTCATAAACATGACTCGAAATACCAAGAACTTGTTCCACGCTTCGTAATTTTGCAAGACAGCATTGAAGGTAAGGAAATGTTTGGACAATAACATTTGCTTTACTTCATCTTATTATAATTTCATAAAAATAATTCTATTTTTGGTCGGCTCTGATACCAACTGTAAAGTGTCCACTAGTATCATCCAGGACACGACTTAGCAGTCCATCGGAAAGGATGTCTAGAAAGCTCCGCCCGGCACTCCCATGGAATGTTACGGGATTTGCGATCTAGGGCTTTCCGCGTCTGCCACGTAGTAGAAGTATTCCGGCCGTTCCCACTTAGGATCCACCTGAATTAGGGTTCTCCTGATTGGTCATTTCCTAACAGCAACTAGCGTCGGACCCAAGCAAACTACTTTACGCAGAAACGCCAGGTCCGAAGCGGATTCACGCTGCACTTGGTTCAAGGAGAATGGGAAACAAGAGGGATGCAAAGCTCAACCTCTCTACCATAAGGCATAGTCCCATTCCGTTCCCCTCAAACAGTGTAAATCGGGTTAAGACATAACTCTAGGTAAACGCTTTTGTTGTTGTCCTTTGACGATCATCCAGCTGTTCCTCGTGATTTGAGAAAAGTTCCCGGCCAACCGGGACCACCCATCCGTAAGACGGACCCATGGCCCATCCTCCGCACTTTCCTCGGATTGTTTTAGTTATGTAATTATCTAACACATTAGTTGGACATGTAACAACCAACTTCTTTAATTATCCCGTTAAGCACTGGTTCCTTCACGTAATCTTATCAGTTGACATAGAAAAACAGTATCAGACAAGTTCTTTATTAACAGGTCATTATATTTATCTTTGAAATACAAAGAGTTCTGCCCATAGGCTTATCCACAATCTACCCAAAGGCTATCCAGCAATCCACAGGGATCACTATTCCAAGTTTCCGCCCATAGACTAGTATACGGGCCTCGAGATTCAATCCCGAGTCACGTTAGCCGCTTGTGCAGGACCCGAAAGGCAAGGGATTTACGGCCAGAGCCCCCCCTGGCACCCAAGTGTCCTCCTGCTCCAAGTAGCGCTCAATGGAGAGACCTCTTGCGGCGGGTTCAGTCCACATTCCCGACGCGGTCAACAACCCCCTTGGTTAGGGTTAGGCAGGCAGTCGAGGGTAATTAAAGATGCCTCTCCCTTCGAGCCTTCAACCTGAAGTGTAGATATTCATTTATTTTGTAGTTCATTGGTCAAACAAGTCAAACAGTGCTCTAAAATCTCTAGCAAGCACAAACATTTCCATTGATCATTTTTGTTGTTGGCAAACTGCTAAGGAATGATTCGTTCCTTTCGAATGCATCCAGCACTCGATCCAGGGTGTCTTGCAACTTGGCAAGATCCCATATATTCTGGGTTAGGGCATACCATATTAACCCAACTTGGTCAAACCTTAAAGTTCATTGGGTATCTCAGTTTTTGGTTTTTAATCTCCTATTAATCTTCCTTACTCAAGAAGGATATCAAAGTATACATCCTCTTGCAAGATAACTTGTGTAAGGATTCGCCATCTTTGTTGCGAGAATTTGGCCTTCCTTCTTGTGATTCAATCACAAGACCATATGACTTCATACTTGTTGCGCAAGTCCCGCATCGTACTATGCAATAATGGAATCACAAATCAATCTGTTTCAGGTTCTTTAAGCTGACGTCGTTAGATCTAGGGTTTCCTAGCTTCATTTTTTTTGTAAGATTCTCAGGGTCAAACCCTAGATCCTTTTACGATTACAATTCACTATCCCTACATTCAGTGAATGTGGGCAAGTATTTAAGGTATAGATGTTTACTTGGAATTTAACTTATTCCCAACAAGTATTTCGCAGCATAGGTGTTTTAAATTTATATCAATTTGTAATATATATCAAATATTCTTTTCCTCTCTCGGCGGTGTGTCGTGCTGGAAGGGAGTGAGTATTTAGTAAGGATAGCAAGCTCCTCGTTAGAGCTTGTGTATTCGCAATCATCATGCAGGGTGACACGCCATGAGGGAAGAATTCCTTCCCTCCCCCTATAAAACCTTCGCCATGAGGGCACGGGGGATAGAGCTGAAGTGGTGGAGAGGCTGAAAGGAGAGTCGGAAGGCTAACAGAGGGAGAGAAGAAAGTACACACTGCCGTTTTAGTCCATGACCCGCCGACTGTGGGAGCTGCCATCGTACTACTGTCATGGAGTGGAGGAACACTGCGTGAGCTGTCGCCGCCCGAAGCCAGAGTATGCCGCCAGTGCCATGTCCATTTCCTGCTGCCTGGGAAGTGCCAACCACCGCCTTTAAGTGACCTTATCCTCTCTCCCCACGTAGCCCTTCGAGCCCATAGAAGCTTCAAGAAGCTTCTTGAAGCTTCGAAGGGGGGCTCCTCTAAGCCCCCCTTTCCATGTAACCCCTTAAAGCCCTTCCACCCCCTTGTGTTGGACTTCAAATTTTCCCCCTCCCGGTTTAGATCCTTTTTAAGGACCTCCTTAACCCCCTTTTTCCTTGGTTCATATCCACCTTAACCCCCACTCCCCTTGGCCTCAAAAACCACTAACCCCCCTCCGTGCTTTATAAGCCTTAAGCCTTTCTCCATTAAGCCCCTTCCCGCGGAACCCTTAAGCCCTTCCCATGGAGCCATTAAGCCCCTTCCCGTGGAAGACCTTAAGCCCTTCTCATGGAGCCATTAAGCCCCTTCCCGTGGAGCCTTAAGCCCCTTCCCGTGGAGCCCCCATAAAACCCCTTCCCATGGATGGAATCCCCAAAAAGAACTAAGGCTTGAAAAGTCTTATCCACCCTAACCCCCGTGTTTAACCTATAAACCTCCTTCTTGTGCTTTTTGAAACCCCCCTTCACCCTTCACCTTTCCCCCTTGGCTTGGAACTTACCCCCGTGTCCAAAAATCCCTTCAAGAACCCTCTTCCCATACCCTTTCACTCCCGTGCCCAAAGATCTCCCAAGGCCCTTCATATGTTTTGAAACCACACCCTTTCCACCGTGTATAAATCCCTATAGGGCCTTTCCTTTAGGCTTTGTAAATCTTGCTCTCCCGAATAAATTAAGACCTTAAAGGTCTTATTACCCCTTTCTCGCGGTCAATCCCTTAACGATTCCTTGCCTGGAAAGAGAGAAGAAGAGTATTGAAGCGACGGTGGAATTCGGAAAAGGAGTGTAAAGATGCTTTCACATTCGAAGGATTACAACTGGGATGCCACCTAAGAAAGTCCAAGGAGTAGCTGCGGGAGGGTCATCTCCCGGTATCCATGTGGATATCTCACCCCAAAACATGGTTTTTCCTTCTTAATTTTATATCGGTTTTAATTCAACCATGCAAGATGAATTGTTAGGGATAAGATATATATTTTGTCCTAGTTATTTACGATGAAGGAATTTAGTTTAATTAAACATGCAAAATAAATAAAGTATAAACATAGTTTGCCTTCAAAAAGTATTATGCATTGAAACAAATTATGAGCAAGATTATTTACCCACTAAAGTAGTATACTTCGATTAAGTTTAAAAGATATAAACTGCATCTTGCACTATTAACCCCTATTCCTTTTTACAACAAATTCATCATGGAAAGTGCAAATCATGAAAGGATTCTTGCGATGCTTAAACTCTAGGAAGTTGTCATTGCTA
The DNA here is from genome assembly GCF_053477565.2 of Lygodium microphyllum. NCBI lineage: Eukaryota > Viridiplantae > Streptophyta > Polypodiopsida > Schizaeales > Lygodiaceae > Lygodium > Lygodium microphyllum. The sequence continues at coordinate 96,748,649 of NC_141154.1, read as the reverse complement.
ACTGCATAACTTAGCAAGGGAAAGATTGCTTATTTGCATGAGTTTGTTCGCAAAGAAAAGGGAAGATTAGTTGAATTTAACCTAACCTCAAATCGATGAAGTATAAGATTGAAAAGTCAATTGATACGTAGATAACAAATCATACAGAAGTAATCTCAAAATTAGCTTCTAGAGTTAACCAAATTAAAATTGTTGCGAAATATTCGTTGGGAATGAAGTAAAATTCCAAGAAACGTCTATACCTTAAATACCTGTCCACATTCCCTGAATATAGGGTCAGTAAATTTTAACCGAAAAATAAGAACTAGGATTTATCCCTGAGAAAATAATAAAGCTAGGAAACCCTTGGTCCGACAAACGTCAGCTTAAAGAAACTGAAAACGGATTGTTCCGTAACTCCATTACCGCATAGTACGATGCAGGACTTGCGCAGCAAGTACGAAGTCATATGGTCTTGTGATTGATTCACAAAAAGAAAGGTTAAATACCCTCAACAAGGATGGCGGATCCTTACGCAAGTTATCTTGCATGAGGATGTATTCTTTGATATCCTCCTAAGTAAGGAGGGTTAAAAACCGGAAACTAAAGTATCCAATGAACTTTAGGGTTGACCAAATTGGGTTAATAGGATACGCCCTAACCCAGAATATAAAGGATCTTGCCAAGTTGCAAGGCACCCCAGATCGAGTGCTAGATGCATTCAAAAGGAAGGATTCCTTCCTTAGCAGTTTGCCAACAACAAGATCGATTAATGGAAATGTTTGTGCTTGCTAGAGATTTTAGAGCACTGTTTGATTTATGAATTACAAATTAAATGAATATCTATACTTCAGGTTGAAGGCCTGAAGGGAGAGGCAGCTTCAGTTACCCTCGACTGCCTACCTGACCCTAACCAAGGGGGTTGTTGACCGCACCAGGAACGTGGACCCAACCCGCCGCGAGAGGTCTCTCCGTTGAGCACTACTTGGAGCAGGAGGACGCTTGGGTGCCAAGGGGGGCTCTGGCCGTAAATCCCTCGCCTTTCGGGTACTGCACAAGAGGCTAACGTGACTCGGGATTGGATCTCGAGGCCCACATACTAGTCTACAGGCGGAAACTTGGAATAGTGATCCCTGTGGATTACTGGATAGCCTTCGTGCGGATTATGGACAAGCCTACGAGTGGAACTCCTTGTATTTCAAAGATAAATATGATAATATGTTAATAAATAACTTGTTTGATATTATTTTTCTATGTCACATGATAAGATTACGTGAAGGAAACAGTGCTTAACGGTTTAGTTAAAGAAGCTGATTGTTACATGTCCAACTAATGTGTTAGATAATTACCTAACTAAAACAAACCAAGGAAAGTGTGAAGGATGGGCCATGGGTCCGTCCTACGGTTGGGTGGTCCCGGTTGGCCGGGAACTTTTCTCAAATCTCGAAGAATAGTGGGATGATCGTCAAAGGACACGAACAACGAAAGCGTTGACCTAGAGTTATGTCTTACCCGATTTACGCTATTTAGGGGGAACGAAATGGAACTATGCCTTATGGCAAAGAGGTTGAGCTTTGCATCCCTCTCCTATTCCATTCTCCTTGAACCAAGTGCAGCGTGAATCCACTTCGGACCAGGCGTTTCTGCGTAAAGTAGTTTGCTTGGGTCCGATGCTAGTTGCTGTTAGGAAATGACCAATCAGGAAAACCCTAATTTCGATCGATCCTAAGTGGGAACGGCCAGAATACTTCCGCTACGTGGCAGACGCGGAAAGCCCTAGATCGCAAATCCCGAAACATTCCATGGGAGTGCCCGGCGGAGCTTTCTAGACATCCTTTCCGATGGACTGCTAAGACGTGTCCTGGATGATACTAGTGGATACGTTACAGTTGGTATCAGAGCCGACCAACAACGGAATTGTTTTTATGAAATCTCAAAGAAATGAAGTAAAGCAACTATTGCTGTCTAAACATTTCCTTACCTTTAATGCTGTCTTGCAGAATTACGAAGCGTGGAACAAGTTTTTGGTATTTCGGGTCATGTTTATGACTGCAATGCATTCTCCACTTTATAGACAAAGAATTGGGATGATGAACATCCTGGAGCAGATCTATAATCCATCACCTTTGTACATGGAACGAAGATGGACGGGTGCTTCAGGAATCTATTATATACCCGCCCACCGGTTTGCTTATCTACAGACCAACCTAAAGAGGATCAAGTGGTTGGAAGACTTGAAAGTCGTGAAGCTGTTCGTTTTTGTGGAAGCTCACGTAAATTTGACTTTACATATTCGAGGTCGGAGGGTTGAGATGAACTCATATGTATATGAGGAAGTAACCCGTGTAATCCCCGCCGATAGGATTAATGTTTTGGGTCGCCATGAGCAGTATGGATTCCAACGGAAAGGATATCCTAAACTTCCAATGACTTATCGATTCCTGAAGATCCATGACCCAAAACCTTACTATTACACAGTTCTTGTAGATAAATGCAATACAATGTTGTTCTCCCCAAACTAAATGTAACAATTGGCTTACATGGCATGAAACGTTGTATTCAAAAGGGCTACGCCCATATAAATACAAATAAAGACTTCTTTTTATGTCTGATTGTGCATAAGAGTTGACAAAAAGTAAAGTAGCTACATTGGTTACATGATAGCGGAATTGAAGATGTAATATAAGTTAACGAAGATTATCGTATAATAACGTTAAGAAAACCTTTATTCAGGCACAACCCCAGGTACAGGTTCCTAACTCGCCTCCTACTTCAAGTACTACTGTGATCCAAGAGAAGAAGTTCCTTCTCAAGCAGATTAAGCCACCCGAGTTTGACGGGAGAGGCAGATTCGTTTGGATTGAATCCATGGAGGATTACTTCAAAGCAGCCGGTACTGCACCTGCCAATCAGGCTATGCTCGCCAAGTTAAAGCTCACCGGCGAAGCCAGACTTTGGTGGAAGGAATGGTGCAGGGATCAAGGGATCGCAGAGGGATCCGTTACCTGGGAGAAGCTAAAGAAAGACGTGCAGGGAAGATACTTACCACCTGCATATCGCACGTAGAAAATGAAAGAGTTCTACGAGCTAAAACAGCTAGGGCTCACTCTTGACGCATACTACTCTATATTCGTCTCACTTTTAAAGTATGCACCATTGATGGACATGACATAGTAGGTGTCCAAATTTTGTGCGGGTTTAAATCCACCAGTAAATACCCATCTCGAATCTATGCGTCCATCAGATCTTCAGGATGCACTCATTCGAGCAGCGTCTATAATTCAGGAGCCGCTACCTAAGAAAGAGGAAGAACCGCTTCCTCTTTATGAGGTAGTGTATCCAAAGCTTTAGAGCATGGATGACAGCTAGTAATTCCAGATCATGCGTGGCATAATTCTTTTCATGACTCTTCAATTTCCTTGAAGAGTATGCTATTGGATGACCTTCCTGCATAAGTACACACCCCAAGGCAAGAATGCTAGCATCAGTTACTACCTCGAACTCCTTATTGAGGTCAGGAAGTTTTAGAATAGGTGCTGATACCAAACTTTGCCGCAATTTGTCAAAGCTATTTTGTTCGGAAGTTGACCATGTAATGGAAGTCTGCTTCTTTAGTAAGTCTGTAAGAGGTGCTGCAATCAAAGCATAGTTTTTGATGAAGACTCTATACCATCCTGTCAATCCAAGAAAGCTACATATCTCTTTGACGGATACTGGTATTGGCCATTCAAGCACATCTCTGACCTTGGCTGGGTCTACTGATATTCCTTCTGATGATACTATGAATCCCAGATATTCAATCTGATGCTTGAAGAATGCACATTTCTTCATTTTTGCATACAGCTTATGAGACCTCATTGTCTCAAGGACAATCCGAAGTTGAGGTTCATGATCTTCTTCCTGTTTAGAATAGACTAAAGTGTCATCGAAGAAGACAAGCACGAAATCATCAAGATATGGTCTAAAGATATCTTGCATTAATCTATTGAAGGTGGCAGGTGCATTTGTAAGCCCGAATGACATAACCAGGAACTCAAAGTGCCCATATCTTGTATTGAAGGCCGTCTTTGGAATATCTTCTTCCTTGATCCTTATCTGATAGTAACCTGACCTAAGATCAATCTTGGAGAAGATCTTTGCACCTTGAAGACGATCAAGAAGCTCATCTATTCTAGGAATAGGATACTTGTTCTTGACTGTTGATTGATTTAACCCTCGGTAATCAATACATAGTCAAAGTGTCCCATCTTTCTTTTTCTAGAATAGTACTGGAGCTCCCCACGGTGAGTTGCTAGGCCAGATGTAACCCTGATCTAACAGTTGCTTGAGTTGTTCCTTCAACTCAATTGCTTCCGGTATGGACATTCTATAAGGTCTCTTTGCAATTGGTGCAGCTCCAGGAACTAGCCTAATCTCATGATCTACTTCTCTTTGAGGCGGAAGTTCAGTCAATTCCTCAGGGAATACGTCAGCGTATTCCTTTAGCCAAGAAGGTCCTTCATGAGATTCTGGCTTTTGATCTAACTTGTTGAGTTTGATCAGGTAAACGGGTAATCCTTTTCTGACTCCTTTTATGATCCAAGATACTTTGGCTAATTGGATTCTTGGCACTCCTGCCTCACCTTGAGGTGTGACAAATTCCCTTTCAAAGTTTCGAAAGGAAACTTGACCCTTTCCACAGTGGATGTGGGTGTCGTTGGGCTTAAGCCAATCCATCCCGAGTAGACACTCATGGATACCTAAATTCATGACTCTGAATTTGACTGAAGTCTTCTTTCCTCCCAGAAAGAATTCCACCTTAGTAGTTTGCCAACTCCACAAGTAGGGTAGGTGCTTCTACTGTGGTTATTCCTAAACTTTTTGCACATGCTGGTGAGATAAAGGAATGTGTACTGCCACAATCAATCAAGGTTTTGAAACCTTTACCTTGATAGTCCGATGGTGTCTGAATCACCGAGAACTGGCGATTGGACCCTTTCTTGTGTAAAGTGGCATGGACTGTCACTTTTTCGAATTCAGCTTCCATAGTCGGATCTTCCTCTTCTTCTTCTTCGCATCTTTGCCTATTGGCAATGCAAGCGGTTCTTCCTCTTCCACGGGTAACGGGTCCTTGACCGTGGCCTGCACCTTGGAAAGGTGTTTGACGATGTCCTCCGCTGAGCTTGGGACATTTCCTCTTGAAGTGACCGGGTTCGTTGCAGTGGAAACAACGGAGGTTCCGGCCATTACTTGTTCAAAGAGTAGAGAGAGAGAAAAAGGGAAAAACTCCATATCCATGAGCCTTCAGGCTCTCAAGCTCATTCCTTCATTTCCACACACTTAACTGAAAAGCACACACACACTACAAGATAAAGTGACCTAGTGTAAATGTAGACTAGACTGACTAACTCTAGTCAGGTCACTGACTGACTACTAACCCGACTTATTTAATGTAGTCACATGTAGATAGCTGTACACACTAGCTGTCATAGATGTCGGTCATAGATGAAGACACACTGACGGTGAGCTTGATTTCTAACACTCCCCCTCAAGCTTAAAAACAAAACTCAAATCATCTGCATCACTCCAAGTAGCTGTCTAATGTGAATGAACTTATCTTTACCAAGTGATTTGGTAAAGATGTCTACTACCTAGTCTTCAGTCTTCACATGCTCCAAGTCAATCTGATCTGCTAAAACTATTTCCCTGATGAAATGGTAGTGAACCTCAATGTGTTTTGATCTTGCATGATAAACAGGATTGCTTGCTAACATAACACTGCTCAAATTGACACTGTACAGCTTGACTTTGCTGTCCAAGTGTACTCCCAAGTCATTCAGTAACTTTTGTAACCACTTAGCTTCACAGGCTGCTAAGGCCGCACCACGATACTCTGCTTCTGTACTGGACAATGCAACTGTAGGTTGTTTCTTACTCTGCCAACTGATCATGCTACTACCCAATCCAAATGCATAGCCACTCGTTGACCTCCTGTCATATGTGCAACCAGCGCAGTCAGCATCAGTGTACCCCATCAAGTCAAGGGTTTTCCCATATGCATAAAACAGCCCATGATCTGTGGTACCCTTTACATATCTCAGAATTCTTCTGACTGCATCCAAGTGTGGTCCAGCACTCCACAAGTTGTAGACTGCACAAGAAAACCAGGTGGCTGCTCAACATATGCATCATCCTAAATGATGCCACTTCAGGAAGGATAACTCCCCACAGCATAATTCAAGTCAGGTCTAGTGATCGTGAGATAGATCAAGCTGCCTACCATCTGTCTGTACATAGTAACATTCTCAATCTCTGTCCCAACATCAATCTGCAGCTTGACATTCTGCTCCAAAGGCATATCCATAGGCTTGTAATCAGCCATACCATATTTGTGTAACATGTCATGAGCATACTGCTTCTGTAGCAGCCATATGCCTTGAGGTGTAGAAACAACCTTAATCCCCAAAAAATATTTTAGTTCTCCAAGATCCTTGACCTTAAACTCAGCCTGTAAACATGTCTTTATTTCTGCAATCCCATTTTCATCATCTCCTGTAATGATTAAGTCATCAACATAGACAACTAGAAAAACATAGCTACTATCTGTCTTCTTCGCAAATAGACTATGATCAGCATCTCCCAATCGGAAACCATGTTGCTATAAATAACTGTTGATGCGAGCATTCCATGCTCTGGGTGCCTATTTCAACCCATATAATGCCTTTTTCAGTCAACATACATGTGCTGGAAATTCTGGATGTACATAGCCTTCAGGCTGTTCCATGTAAACCTCTTCCTGTAATTCTCCATTGAGAAATGCATTCTTTACATCCCTCTGCCATAGCTTCCAGCCTCTAGCTGCTGCCAAAGCAATCACAGTTCTAACTGTAGCCATCTTTGCTACAGGGCTGAAAGTCTCCTCATAATCAAGACCATACTGATGCGCATACCCTTTTGCAACCAACCTGGCCTTATATCTTTCCAATGATCCATCTGATTTACATTTTACCTTATACACCCACTTGCATCCAATAGGTGTTTTGCCCTCAGGCAACTGTACCAAATCCCATGTACAATTTTCAGCCAAAGCTGAATATTCCTCATCCATAGCAGCACGCCAATTCTCATCTGAAACTGCCTCATCAAACTTACTTGGTTCTCTAAAACCTGTTACTTTCGTCATATAAGCATAATGACGGGCTGAATATCCAGTGTAAGTATACATGTCAACAAGTCGTCTGACCCTCTCTGATCTCCTGAGCTGTGGCTCACTGTGAGCTTGCCTCTCATGAGGCGGCACATAACGACTCTGTCTAGCACCTGGCGTCATAACAGACGGAATCCCCAATTCACTATCTAAGCTGTCACTGCTAGATGAATCATAACCTGCAGTGAGTGGACCTGTTACATCTTCAAAAACCTTTTCTTTTCCCTTATCTATTCTCCCCCTCACTGACATATCCGTGTCAGTGGATGCAATAGTGCGACTCCGTAATCGTCCTATCCAAGGACTCACTGTAGATGATACATCACCTGTCTGACCAGTCATGGAAGTACTCTCTGTAGGAGTATTTTCAGCATGACTCATACTGGGTGAGCCATCAGTAGGCACTGCAACAGGATTCCCATACCAAGATGCTAACTCATCAAATACCACATCTCTGCTTATGAGTGTCTCATGCGTAGAAGGTACATAACACTTATAAGCTTTCCATTCATGTGCATATCTAATAAACACACTTTTCACTGCCTTAGGATCCAATTTCTTCCTCTTCTCATCCGGTATATGCACATATGCAATGCTGCCAAATACCTTCAAGTGTGAAATATCAGGTTTATGACCATACAGCCGTTCATACGGAGTGACATCATGAATCCCTACTGTAGGGGTTTGATTCAGCACATATACAAGAGTCACCACTGCTTCAGCCCAATAACCATTTGGCATACATTTTTCATTCAGCATAGCTCTAGCTGACTCCATCAAAACCCTATTTTTCCTCTCTGCAACACCGTTTTGCTGCGGTGTATAATTGCATGTGAGCTGTCTTCTGATCCCATGTTTAGCAAGATACATGTCAAAGTAGTTTGAGACATATTCACCTCCTCCATCTGATCTCAAACATGATATGTAACAGCCCAATTCATTTTCAGCATGTTTCTTGAAGTCTTTGAATGCATCAAACACATCATCCTTATGTTTCAAGATATAAAGCCAAGTGTACCTACTGAAATCATCAATAAATGAAACATAATATCGTGCACCGCCAAAGGAAGCATTATGTGAAGGACCCCAGACATCAGAGTGTACCAACTGTAAAGGCCTAGTGCTGTTTTTTATATGTCTCATGAAAGGAAACTGTTTCTGCTTCCCAAACTGACATGCAAGGCATACATGACCAAAATCATTATACTTGAATTTAGGTAATCCAAGTACTACTTCTTTTTGTTGCATAGATTTCAGCTTTTGTACATTGACACGTCCAATCTGCTTGTGCCAAATCTCTACATCCCGAATGGGACTCTCATCATGTGCAAACATGGCTGCCTTGAGTCCCGAAATGGTCGCATCCAATGTAAACATCCTGCCATCCCTTCTGCCCTTGGCAATTAACTTGCAGCCATTTCCATACTCCTCAATGAAACATCCATCCTTGTTAAACCTCACTTGCAGATTCTGTTCTGCCATTTGACCCACAGACAACAAATTCTTTGTTATGGTCGGTACATGTAAGACATCATGCAGGCCTTTCTTCTTGCCATCAGGCATCATCAATGGAACAATCCCTTTATGCTTTATGTCATGTTGGGTATCATCCCCAGTACATACATGACCATGTGTACCTGCAACCATCTCATCAAACCACTCTCCATGCGGGGTCATGTGGTTTGACGCTCCAGAGTCAATGTACCATCTGTCATCTCTATCATGTCTCGACGCAGTCTTGGACACATGCTGCATGGCAAAGAGTCTATCAACCTAATCATCTTGACCACCACTAGAGGATGCATAATGCCCATGATGTTTCCCTTTTGTCTTCATGTCATTCTGCTTTTTGTAACATTCCTTCTCTATGTGCCCATACTTACCACAATAATGACAGTCCTTGTCCTTGTTGGACTGATCAGTAGACTGCCAAGTTCCAGATCCACCTCCTCTTCCTCAAGGTGATCTCCCCCTACCTCTAAAACCACCAGCTCCTTGCTGGCCCTGTGTATTGGCACCATGCCAATTTCCTTGTTGCTGCTGCTGTCCATAGGCATTACGAGTGTCGCCACGACCTCGATATGAACCACAACCTCTAGATCCTCTGCCATGCTCGCTAGAGTACAACATAGTGTCTCTACTCTGAGATGCACTAGAACCTGTATTCAAATCAAGTTTGACTTCCTCATGCAGCAACAAAGCAACTAGCTCTTCCCAGCTAGGGGGCTCTTCTCTGACAGAAATGGAAGTGTCAAAGGCTTTGTACTCTTTGCCTAAGCCATTCAAAGCAACAACAATCATATCATCTTCTGATACACTTGAACCAATAGTAGCAAGTTGATCAGCTATGGTCTTAATCTCCGTGGTATACGTCTGGATGCTCTTGCCATTCCTAGACATGTTGTTGAACTGCTGTTTCAACTGGATCTTTCTTGCATGTGCCATGGTTCCATAATTTTTCATCAGTATGTCCCAAGCATCCTTCGAAGTCTCACATCCAGTGATTTGAATTACCATAGCATCAGATATACAAAAGGAAGGCCAATGCAGCACCTTGCATGCTCTTTCATTCCATAGCCTGTAGGCTCTTTTCTGTTCATTTGTTGGATTGTGTGCAGGCAACTCAGGAGCAACTTCATCTCCCGTACATAAATCCCAATAACCTCTGCCAACCAGAAAGTTTTTCATTCTGAATTTCCATAATGTAAAGTTCTTATTATCCAACTTCTCTCCAACTATCTGAGTGATATTGTCAGTCCCATGTGCATTAGCCATGATGCAATAGACTGTCTATCAAGTGCCGGACTCCTGCAGTCCAATAAGTATGACTGACTAAGTTCAGTCTGTAACAGTTTATGACAGTTTTCTGCACTAAATTGCAAAAAAAAAAAACCAGGGTATTTCAGCCCACTGACACCCCAAAACAACCCACAAACAAGTGCTCTCAACTATAGATATAACTGTCAATACATAAGCTATGTGTTTGCTTCAGCTTAAGCTTATGTAACCTCACTGCCAGGGTACATACATGCAGTCTGAAAACTGTAAACTGTGAGTAACCAGCAGCAATTTCAAGTCCAAAACTGAGTGTGTCAACAAATTCAGTTTCAGGTTGCAGTCAACCAGAATTCAGCATACCAAGCTCCAAGCAGCTCCAAAATGTATTTTGACCATGTCATACATTTACTTTGTAGTGGCAAGTTCAATACATAAGCATCTGAGTAGGCATAGACAACCTGTCTTCATTGACCAATGGCATAAACCTCATGAGATATTTGTAATTAGCCAGGACAGTGTAACTGCATTTATTTCAGCTTCAAAATTTAGTTTTCAATGATGCTCATTGCTTGCTTCAATTCTCCATGCATTCAGCATGTATAGGCCAGTTCACATAGATGATGGAACCCCCAAGATTACCTATATTGCTTCAGTAATGCACAGTACTTGTCATTGATTGTGTATGATAGTTTTCAGCCTGTCATTGATTTTCAGATCTAAGTATTCTGTCATTGACTGTGTATGACACTTTTCAGCCTGTCATTGATTTTCAGATCTGAGTATTCTGTCATTGACTGTGTATGTCAGTTTTCAGCCTGTCATTGATTTTCAGATCTGAGTATTCTGTCTCATTGACTGTGTATGATAGTTTTCAGCCTGTCATTGATTTTTAGATCTGAGTATTCTATCATTGACTATGTATGACAATTTTCAGCCTGTCATTGATTTTCAGATCTGAGTATTCTGAGCAAGAGATCTCAGCTCCAAGACATTTGATCCAATGTATACATGCTTTGACACATTCTTGTGCTCCAAATATGCCTTCTGAGTGTAGTACAAGGCTCATGTGTATCAGTAATGACTGAATGCATGCTGTCCATTCATGTTTACAGCAGTTCAGAAATGATTACAGGTCTGTGTCTGTCACTCCAGCTCATAACAGAGCTCCCACACAAGCATTTACTTTGTGCAAAGGCGGAGCTCCTGGAACGATCGAGCTCTATGGTCAATCTCGTCACAAACGGTCCATATGGGTGGATTCCTGGCAATCAAGAACCCCTGTTTCCATCATCAGACTGTGAAGGACCGGCCTGCAAAGATGGAGGACCACTCCTACATTCTCTTCTTCAAGTCGTCAAGAACAGAGATAAGCCATATTCTTTACCAAGCTTTAAAGCTTCAATCTTTAAGTTACAAAGCTTAGTATTAAGCTTTAATAAGCTTAATATTCTAAATCTCATCTCGGGCGGCATCAGTATGTACTCACCATGATCAAACTCGACGACAACATGCCGCGATACCTCAAAATTGAATTGGGCTTATTAAGCCTTAAGCTACACTACTAAGCTAAGTCATTTAAGCCACAGGTCACACCAGAGCAATCAAATTCTGCAAGTTCTTTCAAGTCAAGTTCTTCAAGTCAGATAAAGCAACTAAGTTTTGCAAGTCCTGGAACTCTACAAGTCACATAAGTCTGCAACTCTGCAAGTCAGATAAGTCAACTGGAGTCAAAACTGACTTCTGTTCAAAACTCATAGAAGGGCTATTCCTGCGCAGAAACTCCGAACTGCAAAGTCGTTCATTGGAAGGTACTCTATGCATACACAGGTTTGCTGAAGCATTTTCAGCATATGAAGAAGGAAAAAACACAGATTTTTCAAAGATTGTGAAAGCCACACCCAAAAATATATAAGCCTTGTATTCCCGAACTTGAGCTACGCTCATCCCGCTAACTTGATTTTGAGAGTGAGAGGTCTTTTGAGTTTTACAGGATGACGGAATCACATATGGATGATTTAATGGCTGAAGGCGACCTACCTGAACCTATGATGGAGCAAAAGCTAGACTTAATTATGATGCAATTGGATGAAGAACGACGAGCTAGGCAAGCATTGCAAGTTCAATTGGCTAATCTACAAAGATCGACTATCGACAAAGAAGAACCTCAATCTAAAGACATTATCTGACGTACCATTGACACGACTCTCGAAGCTCAAACTATCCGCAAGGAATCAAAGATAAGTAAAAGAAATTTCAAATTCCGTACTTGCAATGGCACTCGAGAGGGAAAAACTGTTCTTGCATTCATTAGTCAGTTTGATGACTATTTTCATGAGGAAACCTATGCAGAAAAAGATAAAATCAAGTGTGTCACTAATCATTTAGTGGATAGAGCATCTCTTTGGTGGACTGTGGTACACAAGAGTATAGATTGTCCCACTACCTGGGAGAATTTCAAGAAGAAGTTTATGCAGAATTTCCTTCCTCCACAATTCCATGAAAAAGCTATAAAGCAATGGGATATTCTTCAACAACGGGATCGTGAACCTATTCCTCAGTACACAGAGCGTTTTTGGAATGCATTACTCCAGTTACGCATGCTTGAAGATGTACCTGAAGTGACACACAAGCGCAAGTATATGTCTGGACTCCTTGGGCATTACTACGCTGAAGTTAACATGTTCAAGCCTGCAACTCTTGAAGACGCAATTTCATTAGCTCACGACATTGAAGACAAGCTGCGAGGTAGAGACAGACGTCCATAGCAATTCCAAGCCAATGGTAACTATGGATCTAAGCAATTCAACTCAAATTTTAGAAGATTTAATCAAGGTCGTTTCTCTTCATCATCTTTTCATAAAAATTGGGCAAAACCACTTGCTTTACCATCCAATACCAACCAAAACCCTAAGCCTATTCCACATACAAATCCAAATCTGGTTATCATCAGGTGAGACTAGATAAGTCTGACATATTCAAGACTGCTTTTAGGACACAGTTTGGTCATTATGAATTTTTAGTGATGCCTTTCGGATTGGCTAATGCACCTGCTACATTTAGTATAATGATGAACCGTATATTTTTGAAATATCAGTATTGTGTAATTTTCTTCTTTGATGATATTTTGGTGTTTAGTCAAAATGAGAAAGAACATTATGAGCATTTGTCATTGGTTTTCTTGTTATTAAAAGATAATCAACTGTATGCAAATCCGAAAAAGAGTGAATTCTTTAAAACAAATATTGAGTATTTAGGTCATATTGTATCATCTGATGGAATTAAAGTTGACCCTAAGAAAATAGATGCAATATTGAATTGGCATGTACCTAAAAATATGCATGAGTTACGATCATTCCTTGGTCTTGCTAGTTTCTATAGGAAGTTTGTGCGTAATTTTTCATTACTTTCTTTACCACTGACTAAACTTCTGAAGAAAGGTATTGTCTATCATTGGTCCGAAAATCAACAGAAATCCTTTGACTTATTGAAGCATGCATTAACCCATGCTCCTGTCTTACAGTTGCCTGATTTTAATAGACCATTCTTTTTAGTAGTGACCGATGCTAGTGGATCAGGAATAGGAGCCGTACTTATGCAAGACAATCATCCTATAGCCTATTCTAGTTGTAAGATGAAACCCTCTGAATTGAAATATTCCACATATAACAAAGAATTATTAGCTATTGTACAAGCATTAAGACAGTGGAAACACTACTTAATGGGTTCAGAATTTATGATTAAGACCGATCAGCAAAGTATTAGACATTTACTTAGCCAACCCCAAATATCTGACCGACATATCAAATGGGCATCCTTTATTCAGAGTTTTCATCCTATCATTCAATATCAACCTGGTAAAGAAAATGTAGTGGCTGATGCATTAAGTAGAAGACCTGCCATTCATAATATTTCTGTTATATCTTTTGATTCTTTGATTGCTATGAAAGATACTTATCATCAGGATATTACTTTTCATGCTGATTGGAATAAATTTGTTCAAAATAACTTGATTCCTATTGATTCACTATCTTATAATGATGGATTTATGTTTTATGAAAAGAGATTATGTGTTACAATTCCATTCTGATCTTTTTTTTGAATGAGATTCATTATCCTCCATATCAAGGTCATAGAGGTATCATATCTACTTTACGTACATTAACTGAAGATTTTTATTGGCCGCATATGGACACTGATGTATCTAACTTTGTTTCTGAATGTTTGATTTGTCAAAGAGTTAAGAGACATCATGGTAAATAGTATGGATTACTTATGCCTTTATCTATTCTGTCTAGACCACGGGAACAAATTTCTATGGATTTTATTACTGGTTTACCTAATACTAAATCTAACCATGATATGATCTGGAAAGTAGTAGATAGGTTTAGTAAACAAGCATATTTCATTCCATGTAAGAAAACTTTAACAGCATCACAGGCAGCACAATTGTTTTTGAAAACTGTTTTCACTAACCATGGATTACCAAAAGTTATTATTTATGATCGTGATTCTAGATTTTGTAACAACTTTTGGATTACTTTGTTTGCTAACCTAGGCACAAAAATTGATTTCTCATCTGCATTTCATCCCGAAACTAATGGACAAATAGAAGCCACTAATAGCACTATTCTAGATCTTTTACGTGCTTATACTATTTCTAAACCACAGACATGGGATACACATTTGCATTTATTACATTTTGCATATAACAATACACCACACACATCTACAAAGAAAGCACCGTTTGAAGTGATTTATGGTTATAGATTATCTACACCTGTTGCATCTTTGTCAAATAGAATTCAAAGTGTTGATGATACTGCTAGTATGCATAATACTATTTTTGATGAGGTTAAAGACATGATTGCCAAAGCCCAGCAATCATATACCAAACAAGCCAATAAGAAAAGACAAGCAATAAATTTCAAAGTTGATGACTATGTTTGGTTGAGAATAGAAAAACGTAGACTACAAAGTGTAGATAGACATCCAGTTGTCAAATTAGCCCCTAGATTCTATGGACCATTTAGGATCATTCATAAAATTAATGACAATGCATTCAAGTTAGAATTACCACCTCACTGGAAAATTCACAACACATTTCATATTAGTTTATTACGACCATTTAGAGGCCAATTACCTGTACACCCTGTTTATGAAAACCCACCTTTGTTAGAGGAAGAGACTGAAATACTTGAACCTGAAGCTATCATAGATACTGACTTTCTGACCACTAGAACTAGCCAAAGATATTCTAGATATCTAGTTAAATTTAAAAACCATCCTGTAGAAGAAGCACAATGGATGCACGCTAGAGACTTAAATGCTTTCCCCACTCTGCTAGCTCCACATTGAGCTAATAGCAATTGAGGTCAATTGCTATTCCACCCTGGGGGTATGATGCCAGGAGGCATATTTCATGGTGGATTTCATGAGGTTTTATGGTGGATTCCGTAAACTTTGATGACCGGGGCTCATACACAAAGTGGATTCTTTGTGCGAGAATTTGATGGGGATGCCTATCCTTTTCGGGCATTTCATTAATTTAGTGTGTACATGGGTGATTCCATAGCGGGTGATTCTGCAAAATTCATATTAAATTAATAAACATTTATGATTTTAGAGTGCACACTCGTAATAAATTAAGGTTAGGATCGATTTCTAACCAGTTGATTTATTTATGTAGCTGAAGACTGCTAGGTATTCACTTTTGTCGGTTTAATTGTATTATTTTACTAACGATTGTGAATGCTTCAGTTGATGTGTAGAGATAGCAGCAGTGGCGGAGGAAAGCATTGGAGGATAGCGAGTATTTGATTTATTACTTATATTTTGATGGGCGCATACCTTAGGCATGGCGCCTATATTTTGTCGCGTCTATTTATTGAGGCGTTGGATATTTATTATTATTTTGTATGCGCATGGGCGCATGATTATGTTATTTATACTTGGACATTGTATTGGGTATGCCACACTCTTTGGGCACCGCCCGTTAGCTTTATTCCTATTTTTTGCTAAAGCAAACTCAAAAGCTAAAAGCTTGCTATTTTGTAATTTGGGCTATTATTTGAGCTTGAAGATGATTAATACATAAAATACATGCTTTGTGGAGCGCTCACACAAGGCATGGGGGGGCGATTGTACCCAATTGGTCTCTTGTTCATGTCGTTCATGCTTTTTACCTTGTATTTTGTGCAAAAAGTAGAGTTCTATTGTTCTTGGGGACCTTCCGACATTCACTATGTGAGCGTACATCATCCGATCTGCGCACCAAGGGCACACTGTTGACGCGAACCCAAAAGGTGGATTCAATATTTGCCACTGGTTGGGTTTGCCTACAATGCTTCTTACCAACAAAGCATTCAGATGACCCCTTTTCAAGCATTGTATGGGCATGATTGTCACACTCCTTTAAGCTTTTCGGATCCAACCTTGATGGTTGAAGTTTCAAAGCAGATGCTGGAAGACATGGATGACCAAATCAAGTCAATAAGATAGGACATCCAAGCTGCCAAGGATAGACCGAAGGCTTATGCGGACCTGAAATGTCAAGACAGATCCTTCGTTGAAGGTGATATGGTCTTCATTCGCGTACGTCCAAAGAAGAGTTCCCTATCCTTGGGTGAATGCAAAAATCTAAGTCCAAGGTATTGTGGACCTTACAAGATTCTCAAGTGCCTAGGGCCTAATGCTTACAGACTTCAACTCCCCAAAAACCTAAAAGTTCATAATGTATTCAATATCAGTCTATTGAAAAAGTATGTGCCTAACCCTAGTCACATGCTTGATGATCAACAAGTTGTAATGCCTAGCCAAGGAGTCCTTGAGCTATGGCATGACATGATCTTAGATGTTAGGGAGAGGCATTTGAGATATAGGACCTTGAGAGAATACCTCGTCCAGTGGAAAGATTATCTCGAAGAGGATGCCACTTGGATGGATGAAAGTACTCTCAACCAACAATACCCCCAGTTCTTCTCGAGATGAGGACATCTCAATTCCTCTAAGGGGGAGAGAATGTAATATTTCTGCTTCGAAATATTCAAGATCCTAAATCTCATGCAAAAGTGATTCAAAGCAACTTCCCGCAACAAAAATACCCTAGGCTAAGTGCTCCACCCTCGTGCAATAGCAAACTCCAGGTCCATGTCGCGTATAGGAAGCCGTGGCTTGAAAACCGCGAGCCACCATAGGCCTCCACGGGAACACCCCTTCTTGGGCCAAAAAGATAATAAATTTGTACAAATTTTTTTTTAAAACTCCCCTCCCCTTCAGCCGTTGCATGGCGGGGGAGAGGGAGTGTGAGAGGAGCTTTAGTGTGGAGTAGGAGAGCATGGGGGGGAGGAGGCATGCAACTTGCCATGTGTGTGGCTATCACCCCCCCTTCAATCTATATGAACCCCCCTCTCAAGCTTGAAAGGGAGGAGAAGGAATCGTACTACCCACCGTCGCCCTGTGGAAGCCGCCGCTGCTGGCGCCGCCAGGCCGGCTACCGTTCACCTGGTGCTGTGCCTGCCGTCCTCACCACCATCATCATCATAATCATCATCGTCGTCATCTTCACCTCCATCCTCATCATGTCCCTCATCATCACTCTCTCTCCACGTCATTCGGCCTATCACAAAAGCTTAGAAGCTTCTATTGGAAGCTTCCATTAAGGCTTCCATAGGCCTTATTCACCCGTGTGCCTCTGGGTTTTAAAAACCGTGTCTGTAAGGCCCAAATTCATGTGCAAAAGAGGAGAATCTTGGATAGTAGCACCCTCAAAGTGTGTAAGGGAGCCAAGGAAGGTTCACTGCGTTGAAATCTACCGCATCAATGGCTCCTAAGAAAAAGGCTAGAGGAGCACATGCGGGAGTTTCCACCCCGAGTACGCGAGTGGACAATGCCCGAATCTTAATGCCCAGGTTTCGATAAATTTCCTACATGAAAAGGATGCACTAAGCATGTTTAATTCTCGTAGGCAAGTTTAAATACATTGGAAAATTGATTTACTTGCCCGATTAACAAGATTTAGTTACATGTCCTGCATTTGAAATTGCTTGCACTTCCGTGGTCAAGTTGCAATCCTAAATGTATGATGCATAAGTAAAAAGATGAAATTGTGCAAAGGCACCTTTGTTGCATCGCCATGGGACAGGGCATATAACACATAATGCATAGTTGTGATTCGCGTATAAAATAATCATAGACGCCCATTAAATAATGTCCAAATAGTTGTAATGCATGGAAAGGATTTATGTACTTTGCGAATCGCATGCGATGATAAATACATCCTAGGTTGGGTTAAGTGCTAAAGGAAGGATTAAGTCAATGATGCACTCATGGCATTCGCTCAAGCATGGAGTTATTTATCAAAGTTTGAATGCATCTTCATTAAAAATATTAAAGCTTTGACTTTCTTGCATCAACATAGTGTTCATACGAGTTAGCTTTGAATTTCAATCATTATAGTATAGGGCAAGGAAAAGAATGATCTCTAAGTTGCATAGAAGTAGAAGGTCTATGGTTTGAAGTTGCATACTTGCATGGAATGATGCATCTCGCCTATCTTCCAGTTACTTACATCTTTTAGGGGAAAGTACTTGCAAATTTAGAAGAATGTATTTGCATCTTTAAAAGAAAGATCATCTTAAATCGTGGGTTAGTTAGAGCAACTAAGTATTCCGCATATAGTTGAGTATCTCACATGAAAATCATAAAGGTATGATTAGATTGCATATGACGATCACTTCAAAGTGCTAGGTAGGGTTAAGTTACGTTAAAATTATGCCTAGTATCGCACTTGGGTTGCTGATTTAACACTTCCAATCATAAAGGTCCTACCCATATTTATGAAATGTCAGGATTATTTAAACACCGTGCAAGAATGATCTAGGGTTCTTACCCTAAGGGTCAATTGACCAAATGCTAGATTTCCGCAAGGGATCTAGGAACCCTAGGGCCAAAACGTTTATCGGCCTAGTAGGGTTAGGTTTTGGATTGGGTCAATAGGACTCCCAAACCCTACATCTTGACCAAAGGTATTCTTGACTAAGGAATACCATGTGATGAGAAAAATAATCCCACAAGTTAGGTGCTGACACCTATCTTGTGCAAGAAGTTGCAACGTCGCATGGTTTGTGTCTAAATCACAAAATCTCCTAAAAATTGAGAAGTCTTCCTTGAAGACTGATTTGTTGAGCCAAGGTAGCAATGAATTGCCAAGAAAGCAATTGACCAACCAAGTTAGGGCGACGAGGTTACCTAGGGATTTATTGGCCTTAATATAAGGAAACCTAAGGTATTGACAACTCGGGTCAATAGGGTATAAACCCTAACCCAAGGAAAGAGGGTAAACAAGCAACTCAGCTTATGAAACCCTTGGGATCTTGCCAAGTCGCGATTGATCCAGGATTGAATGCTGGAAGCATTTGGGAAGAAGGAACTGCACCTTAGTAGTTGGCCGTACAAACGACCACTGGAATGTTCTTGATTGTACACATAGGTGCACTATTTGTACTTCTTTGCTCAAGGAACTAATTCAGGAAAAACATCTAATGCTTCAGGTTGAGGCCTGGAGGGAGAGGCAGTTTCAGTTACCTCCGACTGCCTGCCTGACCCTATCCAAGAGGGTTGTTAGCCACGCCGGGTACGTGGACCGAACCCACCACGAGAGGTCTCTCCGTGGGTGCTACTTGGAGCAAGAGGACGCTTGGGTACGAGTGGGGGCTCTAGCCGTAAATCCCTTGCCTCCGGATCCTACACAAGAGGCCGACGTGACTCGAGATGGGATCTCGAGGCCCGCATACTAGTCAACGGGCGGAACTTGGAATAGCTATCCCTGAGGATTGTTGGAATAGCCTTCGGGCTGGATTATGTGATGTATTCCAAAGACTGATAAATAAAGATCAAATGTTGAAAAGGAACTTGCTTGACATTGTTTTTCTATGTCAGTGCTTAAGTTACATGAAGGAACGAGTGATTAATTTGGTTAATTAAGGAAGCTATTTTTTCTTGTCAAAATAAATGTGGTAGGTAATTAGATAACTAAAGAAAACCGAGAAAAGTGTGGTGGATGTGACCCTAGGTTCGTCGTACGGAAGGGTGGTTCCAATTGGCCGAGAACTTTTCTCATAGAAATTGACAGCAAGGTAACAATGACTTAGAATCTAGAAAGCTAGAGTCTGGATTTATACTGTTTTAGGGGAACGGAATGGGACTATGCCGCCTTACAGGGCAGAGAGGTTGAGCTTTGCATCTCTCTCGTTTCCCATTCTCCTTGAACCAAGTGCAGTATAAATCCGCTTCGACCCTGATGTTTCTGTGTAAAGTAGTTCGTCTGGGCTCGACGCTAGCTACCATTCTAGAAACTTGACCATTAGGACAACCCTGATTCAGGTCGGTCCTAAGTGGGAATGGCCAAGATGCTTCTGCTTCATGGCAGACTCGGGAAGACCTAGATCGTAAACCCCGTGACATTCCTTGGGAGTGTTGGGCGGCGCTTTCTAGACTCTCTTCCCAATGGGCTGCTAAGACGTGTCTTACAAGTGGACAAGGGGACACGTTATCGACTTTCCGGACTCTCTTCTCGATGGGTTGTTAAGACATGTCATTCGTATGCCAAAAAAAAAATCAAACAAAAAAAACAGATAGCGTCTCGAAAACAAAGCAAATACGAAATTTCTATGATAACGCAAATAATTGCATAGTTGATAACGTGTCCCCCTGTCCACTTGTAGGACACGTCTTAGCAGCCCATCAGGAAGAGAGTCCGGAAAGCGCTGCCCGGCACTCCCAAGGAATGTCATGGGGTTTGCGATCTAGGTCTTCCCAAGTCTACCACAAAGCGGAAGCATTCCCGCCACTCCCACTTAGGATCGACCTAAATTAGGGTTTTCCTAATGGTCAAGTTCCTAGAATGGTAGCTAGCGTCGAACCCCAGACGAACTACTTTACGTAGAAACATCAGGGTCGAAGCGGATTTATACTACACTTGGTTCAAGGAGAATGGGAAACAAGAGGGATGCGAAGCTCGACCTCTCTGCCCATAAGGCATAGTCCCATTCCGTTCCCCTAAAACAACATAAATCGGGAGTCTAGCTCTATAGATTCTAGGTCATTGTTACCTCGTTGTCAATTCCTTTGAGAAAATTTCCCGGCCAACTGGGACCACCCTTCCGTAGGATGGACCCAAGGTCACATCCACCGCACTTTCCTCGGGTTGCTTTAGTTATCTAATTACCTACCACATCTAGTTTGACAAGCAAAAACATCTTCCTTAATTAACCAATTACACTGGTTCCTTCACGTAACTTAGGCACTGACAAAGAAAAACAATGTCAAGCAAGTTCCTTTTCAGCATTTGATCTTTATTTATCAGTCTTTGGAATACATCATATAGTCCACCCAAAGGCTATTCGAGCAATCCTCAGGGATCGCTATTCCAAGTTCCGCCCGTTGACTAGTATGCGGGCCTCGAGATCCCATCTCGAGTCACGTCGGCCTCTTGTGTAGGATCCGGAGGTAAGGGATTTATGGCCAGAGCCCCCACTGGCACCCAAGCGTCCTCTTGCTCCAAGTAGCACCCACGGAGAGACCTCTCACGGCGGGTTCGGTCCACGTACTTGACGCGGCTAACAGCCCCCTTGGATAGGGTCAGACAGGCAGTCGGAGATAACTGGTGCTGCCTTAGAATTTGTTGTAATTCTTAAAGAGCTTGAAGGAGGGAAACCCACTTTTCTCAAGACACCCTAGCTATGTAAAAACTCTTAATGCAGTCAAGAAAAGTTACTAGTGGAAAAGACTAAAGCATACTATACTCAGATATATGAGTGAATGCCTAAGTTGCAGGCGGGTAAAAGCTGAGCCTATCAAAATGCCAGTCAAGCTCTAGCGACTTGACATTCCACACATGAAATGGGAGTTCATCAATATGGATTTTGTGGTTGGCTTTCCTTTTGTTCAAGGAGGGTATAATTCAATCATGGTAATTATGGATATGCTGACAAAGGTCACTCATCTTATCCCAATCAAGACCAACTACAAAGCTTTAGATATTGCACGAATATTTATGAAATAAATCTTTAGGCTTCATGGGTTTCCTAAATGGATCATTAGTGATCACGACTCTCTGTTTATTTCACATTTTTGGAGAAGCCTATTTGAAGCAATTAGAACCCAGCTTTTCTTTAGCATAGCTTACCATCCCCAAACTGATGGTCAAACAGAGCGGGTTAATCAGGTCATTAAAGATATTTTGAGAGCTTATTGTTCTAGAGAGCTGACAAGGTGGATACACTATTTGCCCTTAGTAGAATTTTCCTACAATGCATCATATCACCAGAACATTTAAATGACTCCATTTCAAGCATTGTATGGGCAAGATTTTTTGACACCATCGAATTTCTCCAATACAACCCTAAAGGTTGAGGCTTCTAAGAAAATGCTAGAAGACATGGATGATTAGGTCAAAACTATCAAACAAGACATCCAAGCTACCAAAGACCGCCAGAAACATTATGTTGATCTAGGACGGAAAGAGCGTATCTTCCAAGAGGGAGACATGGCTTTCATCCATGTATGCCCAAAGAAGAGTTCTCTCTCATTAGGAAAGTTCAAAAAGTTGAGTCCAAGGTATTGTGGACCATACAAGTTTCTCAAATGCCTAGGAGCTAATGCCTACAAACTGCAACTTCCTAATCATGTGAAAGTCCATAATGTATTTCACGTTAGTCTTCTAAAAGCTTATGTGGCAAATCAAGATCATATTCTTGATGACCAGAATATTGTAATGCCTAGTCAAGGAGCCCTTGAACTCTAGCCTAATAAGATTCTAGAAGTAAAAGAGAAACCTTAGAGAAACAAAACCATTACAGAGTATTTTATCGAGTGGAAAGACTATCTTGAGGAGATTGCAACTTGGATAGAAGAGAGAGCTCTAGAAAAACAGTTTTCCCAATTCTTTTTCAAGATGATGACATCTTGATTTCTCTAAGGAGGAGAGGATGTAATATTCCAACCACAACACTTCATATATCAATAAATGAGTTCATACTTGAGGCGTTTTAAAAATTACTCGTCGAGCTGTCACATAAGTGACCACACGTAATTTTCTTGATATTGAGTCTTGCACTAAATCAATTCTGCAATCTGATACGAGAAGACATCTCAATGTTCCCAGCCAACAAAAAGAAAAGATGCCTCGTAAATAATATTATGACGACTTGATCATAAGTTTTCCCACATTATGATTGATTTAGCATTTCTGATTCCATTTAAGTGTCAATGATCACATTGATTTTGTAACCGCAAGACAAATTGCAAAAGCCTTAATCAGTAGATGAAGAATGTGCAAGAACAAGCATGGTATTAAGTTAAGTATCAAAGAGTATGGCATGACTTTATATACTAGACAAGTCATGAGATAACTTGGCCAAAAACCATCAGATGAAGCCGTTTTGAAGAAAAAAAGATGCTTTTGTAAAAATAGGCCAAAAGTCATGACATTTTTTACAACTAGAGGGAGAGAAAGCACAAAATAATCATCCCCATGACAGCATTCAACAGGTAGGCAATCAAAATGCATATTTAATAAAGCTCAATTGGCTCTTGGACAAGTAGCCAAAAGAATGAGTCGACTGCATACTCCCCCTCATTGATGCCAGGAGGCATATTACACGGTGAATTCCGTGCCACAGTGGATTCCGTGAGGTTTTACTGTGGATTCCGTAAACTTTGTTTACTGGGGCTCATACACAAAGTGGATTCTTTGTGCGAGAAGTCGATGGGGACACCAATCCTTTTCGGGTGTTTCGTTAATTTAGTGTGTACATGGGTGATTCCATAGCGGGTGATTCCACAAAATACATATTAAATTAATAAACGTTTATGAGTTTAGAGTGCGCACTCATGATAAATTAAGGTTAGGATTGATTTCTAACCAATTGAATTATTTATGTAGTTAGGTATTCACTTTTGTCGGTTTAATTGTATTATTTTACTAACGATTGTGAATGCTTGAGTTGATGTGTAGAGATAGCAGCAGTGGTGGAGGAAAGCATTGGAGGATAGCGTGAATTCGAGTTATTACTTATATTTTGATGGGCACATACCTTAGGCATGGCGCCTATATTTTGTCGCGCCTATTTATTAAGGCATTGAATATTTATTTATTATTTTTGTATGCGCATGGATGCACGATTATGATATTTGTATTTGGACATTGTATTGGGTATGCCTAACTTCTTGGGCGCCCGCCCATTAGCTTTATTTCTATTTAGCACTAAAGCAAACTCAAAAGCCAAAAGCGTGCTATTTTGTAATTTGGGCTATTATTTGAGCTTGAAGATGATTAATACATAAAATACATGCTTTGTGGAGCGCTCACACAAGGCATGGGGGGAGATTGCACCAATTGGTCTCTTGTTCATGTCGTGTATGCTTTCTACCTTGAGTTTTGTGCAAAAAGTAGAGTTCTTTTGTTCTTGGGGACCTTCCGACGCTCACTACGCGCGCTTATAGCATCCGATCTATGCACCAGTGGTATCAGAGCAAAGCTGAGATCGAGAGCTTCCAATCGCTACCCATCTTATGTGAAGGCGAAGCTCCTGGAATGATCGAGCTCTACAGTCAGTTTCATCACGAACGGTCGATACGGGTGGATTCCTGGCAGTCAAGAACCTCTGTATACAGCCTCTAATCGCGAAGGACCGGCCTGAGGAAGCGGAGGACCACTCCTACATCTCCTTCATCAAGTCGTTTCTCCACAGTCAATAACAGATAAACTTCATATCTAAAAACTTCATAAGCTTAAGCTAAAGCTTAGAACTAAGCTTTTAAAAAGCTTAGTTACTTCAATTTTAAAATCCGCGGCAGCAGCGGCTTCTTTCCGTGATTTGTTGCGTAGCAAAACAGCCCCCCCCAAAATTTGTCATCAGTTTTAGATTAGTTATAAGCTTAATCAACTAAGCCACAAGTCACTAATCTACAAAGTCTGTTAAGTTTTGCAAGTTTCGTTACTCTGCAAGTTCACCAAGTCAGCAGAGATCAAAACTGACTTACCTCAATAACTCCTATAAGGACTGTTCTTGCGCAAAAACACAGAACTACAAAGTTGTTCTCTGAAAGACTCTGTTCGCATACGCAGACTTGTTGAACCAGTTTCAGCAGATGCAGAAGGTTATACACAGTTTTTAAAGAAGACTACAAATTCCACAACCGCAAAAGTCGAAGACCGTGAAAGCCAAATAAAAATCTATAAGCCTTGTATACCCGACTTTGAGCTACGCTCATCCCGCTAATTGGATTTTGAGAGTGTGAGGTCTTTTGGATTTTTACAGGATGATGGAACAAAATATGGACGATTTAATGGCTGAAGGCAATCTTCCTGAACCTACGATGGAACAAAAATTGGATTTAATTATGATGCAGCTTGATGAAGAACGAAGAGCCTGACAAGCTTTGCAAGTTCAATTGGCCAATTTGCAACGATCGACCACCGACAAAGATGGACCACAACCCGAAGATCTTATCCAATGTACCATCGATGCGACTCTCAAAGCTCAATCCATCCGCAAAGAAACAAAGATAAGTAAAAGAAATTTCAAATTCCGTACTTTCAATGGAACTCGAGATGGAAAGACTGTCCTTGCATTCATCACTGAGTTTGATGATTACTTTCATGAAGAGACATACATTGAAAAAGACAAAATTAAATGTGTCACTAATCATTTAGTCGATCGAGCATCTCTTTGGTGGACCATGGTTCGTAAGAGCATTGATTGTCCCACTACCTGGGAGAGTTTCAAAAAGAAGTTTATGCAGAATTTCCTTCCTCCTCAATTTCATGAAAAAGCCATAAAGCAATGGGATCTTCTTCAGCAAAGAGATCGTGAGTCTATTTTCCCAGTATACCGAACGTTTTTGGAATGCTCTATTGCAACTCCGAATGCTTGAAGACGTACCTGAAGCGACTCACAAGCACAAGTTTATGTGTGGATTACTTGGGTATTACTACGCTGAAGTCAATATGTTCAAGCCTACAACCCTTGAAGATGCAATTTCTTTGGCTCATGACACTGAAGACAAGATTCGAGGAAGAGGTAAGCGTCCACAACAATTTCAAGCAAATGGTAACTATGGTTCCAAGAAATTCAATTCAAATTTTAGAAGATTCAATCAAAATCGCTTTCCTTTATCATCTTTCCGTACGTCTTGGACAAAACCACCTACTTTGCCATCAAATACCAATCATAACCCTAAGCCATCCTCACAGCAAAATCCTAATATTCCCAGACTTTCTGCCATTGCCAACAATGTATCTAAAGCCAAACTTATAGCGTGTTACAAATGCCATCAACCTGGACATCTAGCAGTCAATTGCCAATTGAAGAAGCCACCTGTCCATATAAACTATATTGGAGCAATGGAAGATGAAGAACGTGAGGAAATGCCTGACTTTACGGAAGATGAGGACAACATTGCTACTTCTTCAGATATTTTACCAGGTATGCCAACTCCACATTCTTTGTTGACAATGAAATGTTTAGTGCATGGAAAAGAAAAGATTATTTTGCATGATGATGGAAGTACACATGATTTTATTTCTACAAAGTTAGTGAAAGAATTGAAATTACAAACTGTTTCTACACATTATCGCATTAAAGCAGCATTCTTAGGCACAAGATATAATGGAACATAAGAGGTACATGACTTAGAAATTAAAATTGGTGAATATACTAAAAGAAGGAATTTCCTAGTTGTACCTCTAGAGTCCAGTGATATTATCCTAGGTATGCCTTGGCATCATCAGCATAATCCTGACATAGATTATTCCACACATTCAATTAAAATTCATTTTCAAGGAAAACAAATTATATTGTATGGTATGCACGCATCTAATAATTTTCCATTGCTTACTCATACTCAAGCTAA
Organism: Lygodium microphyllum; assembly: GCF_053477565.2. Classification (NCBI taxonomy): domain Eukaryota; kingdom Viridiplantae; phylum Streptophyta; class Polypodiopsida; order Schizaeales; family Lygodiaceae; genus Lygodium; species Lygodium microphyllum. The sequence goes on along the minus strand of NC_141154.1, from coordinate 96,721,792 downwards.
AGTGCATTATGTAAAAGTAGTAAATCTTATCTAATTTGGGTCAATGAACTTCAAGCTAAAGAAAAACATATGCATCCTAGGCATAAAGAATTCCTTGCACAATTTGAAGATTGTTTTGCTGAAGATTTACCACGTGGAATACCTCCTTCACGTCTTGAAGACCACAAAATAGATTTAATTCCTGGTACACAACCACCATGTAAAGCACCATATAGGCATAACCAGATTGAACAGAAAGAAATTCAAAATCAAGTAGAGGAATTATTAAACCGAGGATTAATTAGACCTAGTAGTTCTCCATTTGGCGCACCTGTTTTATTGGTAAAGAAGAATAATAATACTTATCACATGTGTATAGATTATTGTGCCCTAAACAAAATTACTGTAAAGAATAGATATCCAATTCCTAGGGTAGATGATCTTATGGATAAACTACAAGGTTCTACCATATTCAGTAAAATAGATCTTAAATCTGGTTATCATCAAGTGAGATTAGATAAATCTGATATATTCAAAACTGCATTTAGAACACAATTTGGACATTACGAATTTTTAGTGAAGCCTTTTGGATTAACTAATGCACCTGCTACATTTAGTCAAATGATGAATCGCATATTTTTGAAATATCAGCATTGTGTTATAGTATTCTTTGATGATATATTGGTATTCAGTAAAAATAAGAAAGAGCATTATGAACATATGTCTTTGGTTTTCAAGTTGTTGAAAGATAATCAATTGTATGCTAATCCAGAAAAGAGTGAGTTCTTTCAAACAGAAATTGAATATTTAGGTCATATTGTGTCATCAGAAGGTATTAAGGTTGACCCCAAGAAGATAGAAGCAATATTAAACTGGCCCATACCTAAAAATGTGCATGAGTTACGTTCTTTTCTAGGTCTTGCTAGTTTTTACAGGAAGTTTGTGCGAAATTTTTTATTACTTGCTTTGCCTTTGACTAAACTTTTAAAGAAAGGTATTGTTTATCATTGGTCTAAAAATCAACAAAAATCTTTTGATTTATTGAAACATGCATTAATCCATGCTCCTGTATTACAACTACCTGATTTCAATAGACCATTGTTTTTAGTAGTTACTGATGCTAGCGGATCTGGAATAGGAGCCGTTCTTATGCAAGATAATCATCCTATAGACTATAATTCTAGCTGTAAACTGAAACCATCCGAACTTAAATATTCTACATATGATAAAGAATTGTTAGCTGTAGTACAAGTTTTAAGACAATGGAAACATTACTTAATGGGTTCTGAGTTTATGATTAAGACTGACCAACAAAGTATTAGACATCTCCTTAGTCAACCCCAAATATCTGACTGACATATCAAATGGGCACCTTTCATTCAGAGTTTTCATCCCCTTATCCAATATCAACCAAGTAAAGAGAATGTAGTAGCAGATGCTTTAAGAAGTAGACCGACCATTCATAATATCTCTGTCATATCACTTGATTCTCTTACCCCTATGAAAGATACTTATCATCAGGACATTACTTTTCAAGCTTATTGGAATAAATTAGTTGGAAATAACTGGATTCCTATTTATTCACTGTCTTACAATGATGGATTCATGTTTTATGAAAAGAGATTATGTGTTACAGTTTCATTTAGATCTTTTGTTTTGAACAAGATTCATTGTCCTCCATATCAAGGTCATAGAGGTACATTGACTAAAGATTTTTATTGGCCACATATTGACACTGATGTATCTAACTTTGTTTCTGAATGTTTAGTTTGTCAAAGAGTTAAGAGACATCACGGTAAATAGTATGGTTTACTAATGCCTTTATCTATTTCATCAAGACCATGGGAACAGATTTCTATGGATTTTATTACTGGTTTACCTAACACTAAAGCTAACCATGATATGATTTGGACTGTTGTAGACAGGTTTAATAAACAAGCATATTTCATTCGCAAGAAAACTTTAACAGCATCTCAAGCAGCACAATTGTTTTTGAAAACTGTTTTTATTAATCATGGATTACCAATTTCTGATCGTGATTCTAGATTCTGTAATAATTTTTGAATTACTTTGTTTGCTAACTTATGAACAAAGATTGATTTTTCATCTGCATTTCATCCTGAAACTAATGGTCAAACAGAACCTATTAACAGTACTATTTTAGATCTTTTACGTGCTTACACTATTTCAAAACCATATACATGGGATACACATCTACATTTACTTCAATTTGCATATAACAATACACCACACACAGCTACAAAGAAAGCACCGTTTGAAGTGACTTATGGTTATAGATTGTCTATACCTGTTGTATCTTTATCAAATAGAATTCAGAGTGCTGATGATATTACTAACATGCACGCTACTATTTTTGATGAGGTTAAAGACATGATTGCCAAAGCCCAGCAATCATATACAAAACAAGCCAATAAGAAAAGACAGGCCATGAATTTCAAAATTGATGACTATGTTTGGTTAAGAATAGAAAAACGTAGATTACAAAGTGTAGATAAATACCCAGTTGTGAAATTAGCACCTAGATTCTATGGACCATTTAAGATCATTCACAAAATTAATGACAATGCATTTAAGTTAGAACTACCACCATATTGGAAAATTCACAACACCTTTCATATTAGTTTATTATGACCCTTTAGAGGCCAATTACTTGTACACCCTATTTATGAAAACCACCTTTGTTAGATGAAGAGACCGAAATCCTTGAGCCTGAAGCTATTATAGATACTGACTTTATAACCACTAGAACTGGCCGTAGATATTCTAGATATTTGGTCAAGTTTAAAAACCATCCTGTTGAAGAGGCCCAATGGATGCACGCTAGAGACTTAAATGCTTTCCCCACTCTGTTAGCTCCACATTGAGCTATGATGCCAAGAGGCATATTACACGGTGGATTCCGTGCCACGGTGAATTCTGTGAGGTTTTACGGTGGATTCCGTAAACTTTGTTTACCGGGGCTCATACACAAAGTGGATTCTTTGTGCGAGAAGTCGATGGGGACGCCTATCCTTTTCGGGCGTTTTGTTAATTTAGTGTGTACATGGGTGATTCCATAGCGGGTGATTCCATAAAATACATAAAATTAATAAATGTTTATGAGTTTAGAGTGCGCACTCGTGATAAATTGAGGTTAGGATTGATTTCTAACCAATTGAATTATTTATGTAGCTGAAGACTGCTAAGTATTCACTTTTGTCGGTTTAATTGTATTATTTTACTAACGATTGTGAATGCTTGAGTTGATGTGTAGAGATAGCAGTAGTGGCAAAGGAAAGCATTGGAGGATAGTGTGTATTCGAGTTATTACTTATATTTTGATAGGCGCATACCTTAGGCATGGCGCCTATATTTTGTCGCGCCTATTTATTAAGGCGTTGGATATTTATTTATTATTTTTGTATGAGCATGGGCGCACGATTATGATATTTGTATTTGGACATTGTATTGGGTATGCTTGACTTCTTGGGCGCCCATCCATTAGCTTTATTTTTGTTTAGCACTAAAGCAAACTCAAAATCCAAAAGCGTGCTATTTTGTAATTTGGGCTATTATTTGAGCTTGAAGATGATTAACACATAAAATACATGCTTTGTGGAATGCTCACACAAAGCATGGAGGGAGATTGCACCCAATTGGTCTATTGTTCATGTCGTGCATGTTTTCTACCTTGAGTTTTGTGCAAAAAGTAGAGTTCTTTTGTTCTTGGGGACCTTCCGATGCTCTTTATGCGCGCTTATAGCATCCGATCTGTGCACCACTCATGCTTATAAATACCCCCCTCTCCTTCATAAAAAAAGGTAAGAATAAAGGCCTCCTGTTGTTGGTAAAATTTCTCTACTTCTCTTATCTATTGAAGCTTTGAATCTTGAAGGAGAAAAATACCCCCCCTCTCCCCCTCTTCATGTAGACTGAGAGAGAAAGAGAGAGAGAAAGAGAGGTTCATAGGCCATCATATCGTGGAAATTAGAGAGTAAGAGAGTGTGGGAGACAAATAGGTATTCTCAAATGTTAGGGGCAGAGGCCATTTTGATCCCCTCTTGCTACACTTCTACCTCATTTTCATTTTCTCTATCCTTTGTTACACCTTCACCCCATATGACCATACTACTAAGTGAAATGCTAGCATAATTTTTCTCGAGGACCACCAACTCTCCCTGAACTACCACGTCAATTTCACCTGACATCCATGGCTCTGTGAGGTCGCAAAAATTCAAAAAGCCCATGTGAAGCAAAGGAAGCAAGGAACATGGTCGATGGAGAAAATGACACAGTAGGAATTGGCGAAATCCCCATTATAGCAAGTAACATCTCGTTGCTTTGGAAAAAATTAATATTTTATAAGTTTATCGCTATATTTGGCTTTAAAGGATTATAAACACATTCTAAGGAAAATGCATATGAACCGTCACTTAGAAAAATCACCTAAAATTAGGCACGATAAAAATTGTTCTAAAACAACGTGCTGTCCTGAACTTGTCTGCATCATCACTAGCTCCATAATCAATAGGCTTCAACCACCAATGTATCCCTTAAGAAAGGAAACTCATCCAATATAGAATCAGGCCTCCATGAAGCTTCCTCAGGTGGTAAACCTCTCCATTTGATCAAATATTCCACGATAGAATGAGATCGAAGCTTCTTCTCACGCTGACCTATAATAGCCTCTGGGATGTACTGAATAAGACCTTCTTCATCAATAGGTGGCAGCTCATCAACTATATCCACTGGATCACAATAAAAGGGCTTGAGCTGACTAACATGGAAGACATTATGAATCTTTATAGAAGAGGGAAGCTCTAATTTGTATGCCAAATCTCCAATTCGCTTAAGGATCCGGTAAGGGCCATAAAACGTGTGGGCAAGCTTATTACTAGATCCATCTTTTAATGTAGAGTACTTGGACTTAGGCACCTTTAGTAAAACCAACTCTCATTCTTGGAACTCTAAAGGCCTCCTCTTCTCATCAGCATACATCTTCATTTGATCTTGAGCCTTTCTTAGATTCACCTTACATTGCTGAAGAAGGGTCTGCATTCTTTCTAACTCTTTCTTCCCATGAGGATTGATCCTTTCATTAAAGATGACTGTGGGTAAGGGCACCTTGTAACCATACAAAGCCTCAAAGGGTGAAACTCCTATACTAGCATGAGTAGAATTGTTATAAGCAAACTCAGCCAAGTGTAACCAAGAATCCCATGAAGTTTGGACATCATAGCAAAAATGGCGAAGATAAGTCTCTAACAATTTATTGACTCTTTTTGTCTGTCCATCAGTTTGAGGATGATAAGCCGTAGATGGAGCCAATTTAGTGCTCATAGATATAAATACCGCCTGCCAAAAGTTACTCATAAACTTTGAGTCTCTATCATGGACAATCACCTGCGGTAATCCATGTAGTCTAAAAATCTGCTCCATAAACTGACTGGCCACTTGAGAAGCAGTAAACTGAATCTTGGTTAGAATAAAATAGGCTGCCTTGGTGAGTTTGTCTACCACCACATATATACTATTCCATCCCTTCTTGGTAGTAGGTAAGCCAGTAATGAAATCCATAGTAATATGAGTCCATTTATCTGTAGGAATAGGTAATGGCTGTAACAAACCTCCTGGATTATGGGAGCTGTCCTTATTTTGCTGACAAGGCATACACTTCATAACAAGGTCCTTGACATCTTTCCACAGTCCTTTCCGATAGAAACTTTTATTGATCCTATCATAGGTCTTTAAAGAGAACATATTAGTGGAAAATGAGGATGTATTCAAGAAACTTATGGCTGAAGTTTTTGTTTCTTCATTTGAGAAAGAAAATTTGGCAAAAAGGTGGGTATGGACTAGAGCATAGATACCTTAGTATGTAGGATTATATAAACCAATTCCTCTATCTTAATATATATGTGGAGATCATAAGTAATAAAGCCAAGCTCCATATGTACATATATGGCCTAGAACCTTCAAATTTGGTGGTTGATATTACGGCACAAAATCCTATCAACCTTTTCAAGGCCATGGAGCTTGCAACAAGGTATGTAATAATGTATAAGAGAGAGCCTACATTTCAACCCACTTATGGACATCCAAGTCATCCCACTTATGGACAACCAATGACTATTTTAAAGCAGGGCCAAGTTGGCAATACTTATGGCAACAATCATACACCTCATCAGAGGTCTAGAATACTAGTCTATCTGCCCTTCCATGCCACTAAGAAAAGTGTTGATTCTAGGACAATAAAAGATGCTGAAACAGTGAGCCAATATGCTGAAAGGAAACCTTCATTAAGTTCTCTTCCAACTAATGACAAGTTTGTTCCTTTTTTAGATCTTTATAAGGAGTGCAAGGACAAAGGACTTTACCTCAAGTATAAAGAGAAGTATACTATAAATCATCCATCAAAATGTAGCTAAAGCAAAGCTAAAGTGAATTGTTCAAGTATTGAGGGAGAGAGGTAGACATAGGAGCAAAACAGTGAGAGCAATATATTCTCATCTTCTCTTCATTATTCCATCACACTAACTGAGTAACACACAGTGAACTAGGTCTAAGTGAATACACTTACTAACCACTAACTAACTATGGTTAATTCAAGTACCGACTTATTCAAGTCACACACATGATAGACAACTACACACACCCAGCTGTCATGTGAGTAGATAGTAGGTAGATTGATTGAGCTTGCATATCTTAACATAGAGAAAATTTAGCTCTCCCAAGTCTATAATATGCAATTCTTTCTGCAACATTTCTTTTATGTTGTCAATGCCCTGTGTATGTCATCACCTGTGATCATCGACATAAAGCACCAAAATCACATATCCTATCTCTGTTTTCCTAGTAAATAGGTTATGATTAGCTTTACCTAGCTGAAATCCAAGTGATTGCAAGTAGGAAGTAATCCTAGCATTCCATGCTTGTGGGGCTTGCTTGAGGCCATACAATGCTTTCTTCAATTCGCATTGATATGATGAATAGTCGAGATGCATGTAGCCCTCTGCATGATCCATATAAAACTCTTCTACCAAATCACCATTTTGAAAGCATTTTTCACATCCATCTAATAAATATTCTAGCCTTTAGATGCAACCAGTGCTATAATAGTTTGTACAGTTGCCAAACTTAGCAACATGAATAAAGGTCTCCTTGTAATGTAACCCATATTGCTAGGTATATCCTTTCACTACCAATCTAGCTTTGTACCTCTCTAGTGAGTCATCAGACTTACATTTTACTTTACCTTGCATCCATAGGCATTTCACCCTCACACAACTCAACCAAATTGGATATTTTTTATTTTCAACAAGACCTCATATTCATCATCCATAGCCTTGCACCAGTTTTCATCCTTAATAGTTGCTTTTGCAAATGATATACACTCTGTGTATTTTAGTACTTCTGTCATGTATGCATAATGTCTCACAGAGTATACACGGTAGGTAAGCCTATCCACAGGCTTCCTTTCTCTCTACAATCTCTGCAATGGAGGTGAACTAGATTTCACTCTCTCATGAGGCGATATATATCTTTGCTTAACTCCAGGTGTGTAACCATTACCATCTATAGGTATACCAAACTCACTGTCTAAACTCTCAGAAGAGTCATACCCTAAAGTCGATGGACAGTCTTTGAAATCTTTCCACAGCCCTTTCCAATAAACACTTTTGATGATTCTATCATAAGTTTTGAAGAGATCATTTTGAAGCTAATAATGCGAGTTATCTTCCATGAGACCTTGCTTCCATGAGACCTTGCTATAATTCCTGAAAAATATGGTTGATCCTTCATCCAAAAGATAAGCCTCCTGTAATTCTTCAATCCTGTCACTATGTAGCTTAGTCATTACTGAAACTTTGCAAGCCCACATACGAGAAAGAGAATCAACCACTACATTGTCTTTTCCCCTTGTATGAGTGATGTCAAAATCATGATTTTGCAGTGTAGCTATCCACCTACGCTGCTTAGGAGTAAGATTGGACTAAGTAAGAAAATACTTAAGGACCCTGTGATCACTTTGAACTCTAAAGCGACTACCATACAAATAATGGTGCCATTTCTATATTTCATGAAAAATAGCCAACATCTCTTGGTCATAAACATTCATAGCCATTTTCTTATCTGTAAGCTTGTAGATTTTAAAGGAAATCACTCCATGCTCTTGTAACAAAATAGCTCCAATGCCTCGGCCATTGCCATCACACTATATGGTAAACTCCTTTGAAAAATCTAGGCATACTAGAATATGAGAAAAAGTAAGGATTTCCTTTAACTGGTTGAAGCTACTATCTGCAAGAGCATCCCAAAAGTGAGCTTCCTTCTTCAATATATTAGTCAAAGGAGCTACAATAGCCACATAATGCTTGACGAATCGGCGATAAAATGAAGATTGACCAAGAAATCCTCTAAGTGAAGTAGCGGTACTAGGTGTGGACCGATCTTTAATACACTGCACCTTCTTGGGGTCAGCCTGGATCTCTTTTTCTGTTAGAGAGTGAACTAGGGAGAGAGAAAGAGGAGAGACAAGAATGTAGAAGAGAGAGAAAAACTGCAGGAAGAGAGAGAAGAAGAGTGACGAGGAGAGAGAAATACTAGATTTGGAGAGAGAAAGACAGGAAAGAGGGAGAAGCCATAGAAGCTATGAGCAAGATGGGAGAGAAGGATAGTACTTGTATTAATGTGTCAAAAAGATATGAAAATTTACATGTCCTCTCCGTTTATACCAATATCAGTGTGACATGGCATAATATCAATATTATTTACACAAAATCCTTATTCCTAGCTTCTTATAATCCATCCCTTCCCAAAAGTTTTTGTCCTAAAGAACAAACCTGGAAGACTAGAAAAGGATGGATAAAACAGAGTACTACTCTGTTTTTTACAGCTTTATTTATGGGAAAAATGAATGAAGTATGACCAACTATATGGACTAAAATTGAAGAATGAGAGTAGGCCTCAGCTATATACATGATCTCGAGTACTTGAAAAGTATATGGAGCCATAAAGTCTTCAATAAACAATCTCAGAATAAAGTAGACAACTTGTTGTGTAAACAGACCCTGCTAGAGCAAATCTGCCATAACTTCTATTAGAAGTGTCCAAATGAGGCATACCATATATAAAAACAAAGCTCTTGAAGAGTACTTTAAGCCCATGTAGACAGCTTAATTCTAAAAACTTGGCATGATAAAAATTTCTCTAAAACAGCGTGATGTCCTAATCCTGTCTGCATCATCACTAGCTCCATAATCAATAGGCTTCAGCCCCACCAATGTACTCTTAAGAAAGGAAACTCATCCAATATAGAATCAGGCCTCCAAGAAGCTTCCTCAGGTGGTAAACCTCTCCATTTGATCAAATATTCCACGATAGAACGAGATCGAAGCTTCTTCTCACGCTGACCTATAACAGCCTCTGGGATGTACTGAATAAGACCTTCTTCATCAATAGGTGGCAACTCATCAACTATATCCACTGGATCACCATAAAAGGAATTGAGCTAACTAACATGGAAGACATTATGAATCTTTGTAGAAGAGGGAAGCTCTAATCTGTAAGCCAAGTCTCCAATTCGCTTAAGGATCTGGTAAGGGCCATAAAACCTATGGGCAAGCTTAGTACTAGATCTGTCTTTTAATGTAGAGTACCTGGACTTGGGCCCCTTCAGTAAGACCAACTCTCCTTCTTGGAATTCTAAAGGCCGCCTCTTCTCATCAGCATACATCTTTATTTGGTCTTGAGCTTTCCTAAGATTCATCTTGCATTGCTAAAGAAGGGTTTGCATTCTTTCTAACTCTTCCTTCCCATGAGGATTGATCCTTTCATTAAAGATGACTGTGGGTAAGGGCACCTTGTAACCATACAAAGTCTCAAAGGGTGAAACTCCAATACTAGCGTGGGTAGAATTGTTATAAGCAAACTCAGCCAAGTGTAGCCAAGAATCCCATGAAGTTTGGACATCGTAACGAAAATGGCGAAGATAAGTCTCCAACCATTTATTGACTCTTTCTGTCTGTCCATTAGTTTGGGAATGATAGGCCGTAGATGGAGCCAATTTAGTGCCCATAGATGTAAATACCGCCTACCAAAAGTTACTCATAAACTTTGAGTCTCTATCATGAACAATCACCTGCGGTAATCCATGTAGTCTAAAAATCTACTCCATAAACTGACTGGCCACTTGAGAAGCAGTAAACTGAATCTTGGTTGAAATAAAATGGGTTGCCTTGGCGAGTCTGTCTACCACCACATATATACTATTCCATCCCTTCTTGGTAGTAGGAAAGCTAGTAATGAAATCCATAGTAATATGAGTCCATTTATCTGTAGGAATAGGTAATGGTTGTAACAAACCTCTTGGCTATGGGTGCTGTCCTTATTCTGCTGACAAGGCATACACTTCATAACAAAGTCCTTGACATTTTTCCACAGTCCTTTCCAATAGAAACTTTTGCTGATCCTGTCATAGGTCTGGAAAACTCTTAAATGTCCAACTAGAGGCGAAGAATGTAGTTCCTTCCATAATTTTTCGTGTAAAAGAAGAGGGAGAAGGAATAACAATCTTGACTTTCAACCAAATAAGGCCATTTTTGAACTAGTAATGTGAGTTTTCTTCCATAAGACCTTGCTATAATATTTGAAAAATATGGCTGAATTCTTCATCTAGAAGATAAGCCTCCTGTAATTCTTCAATCCAGTCATCATGCAATTTTGTCATACCTGAAACTTTGCAAGCCCATATACGAGAAAGAGAATCAGCCACTATATTATCTTTGCCCCTTGTATGCGTGATGTCAAAATCATAATTCTGTAATGTAGCTACCCAATGACATTGCTTAGGAGTAAGATTGGAATGAGTAAGGAAATACTTAAGTACCCTGTCATCACTCTGTACTCTGAATCGGCTGCCGTATAAGTAATGGTGCCACTTCTTAATTGCATGCAAGATAGCCAACATCTCCTGGTCATAAACATTCATGGCCATTTCTTTATATGTAAGCTTAGGGCTCTCAAAGGCAATCACTCCATGCTCCTTTAGCAAAATAGACCCAATGCCACGGCCACTAGCATCACACTGTATAGTAAATTCTTTGTAAAAGTCCGGGCATACTAAGATAAGAGCAGAGGTAAGGAGTTCCTTTAATTGGTTGAAGTTGCTATCTGCAAGAGCATCCCAAAAGAAAGCCACCTTCTTCAACCTATCAGTCAAAGGAGATGCAATGGCCGCATAATGCTTAATGAATAGGTAATAGAATGAAGATAAACCAAGGAATCCTCTAAGAGAGATAGTATTAGTAGGTGTTGGTCAATCTTTTATACATTGCACCTTCTTAGGATCAGTCTGTATTCCTTTTTCACTGACAATATGTCCCAAGTATTCCACTTCAGTCTGCATGAAAGAACACTTCTTCTCCTTAGCAAAAAGCCTGTGATGTCTCAATACATCAAAAACCCTCCTCATATGTACCAAGTGATCCTGTAAAGTCTTGTTGTAGATCAGAATGTCATCAAAGAACACCAAGACAAACTGAAAGAGAAAAGGCTGTAAAATCTTATTCATCAAGCTTTGGAAGGTAGCTGGAGCATTTGTAAGCCCAAATGGCATCACTAAGAAATGATAGAGCCCACGATCAGTCTTGAAAGTAGTCTTGACTTCATCACCCTCTCGCATGCAAATTTGATGATACCCTAACCTCAAATCAATCTTTGTAAAGAATCGAGCCCCCTTAAGCTCATCAAGCAAATCATCAATCCTGGGTATCGGATACCTGTTCTTCACTGTGATCTTATTAAGATCCCTGTAGTCAATGCACATTCTGAAAGATCCATCTTTCTTTTTGACTAACAGGACTAGAGATGCATAAGGTGAAAAACTTGGTTCAATGAATGCCATCTCAAGAAGTTCCTTGATTTTCTTTGCTACTTCCTCTCGTTCACACTTTCATAATCTGTAAGGTGGCTTATTGATTGTCTTTGAGTTAGGCTCCAAATCAATGGGGTGATCTACTACTCTCTTGGGAGGCAATGAAGTAGGTACCTCAAACAAATCTCTATACTCCTCAAGAAGAGCTATCAAGGCTGGATGGTTTGTTGAATTATTGGGCTGATCTTGCATCTCTTTATTCAAATGCAAAACAAATATTTGTGAGCGCCTCTTGTACTCCCTTTTGAGTTGTTGAATGGTAATAAGCTGAAAATCTGATCTACTAGGAATTCCTTGTAAATGGATAAGTTGTCCATTGAAGATAAACTCCATATACAACTGTGAGAAATCCATAGTGATCCTGCCTAATGTCATCAACCAATCACAGCCGAGTACAATGTCTATAGGCCCCGTTTCCAAAGTGATTAGGTTTACTTTTGCTTCAAAATTTTTAGCCAGCTGTAAAGAAACCTGTGGGCATATCTGTGTGCTGATTTCCTCTTCACCATTGGCCACTTGAACTCTAATGGGCTGCTCTAAATCTGTGGGAATACAATTCAACTTGTCCATGATGGACTTATTCACAAAACTATGAGTATTGCCACTGTCTATCAGAATGAACACTGGCTTTCCACAAATGTTTCCCTTCATACGGAGTGTATTAGGGCTCTTAGATCTTGTCCAAGCATCCATAGAAATAGAACAATTAGTGGCAGCAAACGGCTCATAACAAGTCCCACCTGGATCAAACGGAACACTTTCACTTGGATCAAAAGGAAAAGAGTCGGTTGGATCATAGAAATACTCTTGCCCAACTTCTTCCTCAAGATCTTCATTTTCAAAATTAAGTGCAATTGCATTAGCTTCATCCATGTCATCTTCAAAATCCTCAAAAACTAACATACTTTGAAGCTTGGGTTTGACATTTTTGTATACACACTTTGAGGCATGATTAGGTGTATACTTTTCCCCACACTTGAAACATAAGCCTTTCTCCTTCCTTTCTTTATAAAGATCCATAGGAATGGATTTAGGATTCCTATTGGCTAAAATGGATTTCGGCTTGCCATCCCCTTGTTTGAAGTCAACTCTTGGACTTTTTGCTATCTTGAAATTACTTTGAGGTCTAGAAGCATTGAATGGAGGATAAGTTGGTACCTGTAAGCACCCATTTGGCACATGATTGTTGCCATAAGTGTTACCAACTCGCCCCTGCTTAAAAACAGTCCTTGGCTGTCCAAAACCAGGCTAAAATGAAGATTCTCTTCTATATTTTCTTCCATAGTGCTCCGCAAGCTCAATAGCCTTAAAGAGGGAAGTAAGATTTTTTGCCATGACATCAGCTGATAAAGATGGCTCTAAACCATACATATACTTGTGGAGCTTAGCCTCATCTCTAATTTTTTCCACATACATGGTTAGGTTGAGGAATTGGTTAGTGTACTCTCTTACACTTAGGCCTCCTTGTTCCAAACCATACCATCTCCGTGCCAATTTCTCTTTCTCAAGAGAGGAGACAAATACTTCAGCCATAAGTGCCTTGAAAGCTTCCTAATTCTCTACAAGTATATTTTCTTTTTTAATATACCTCCACCAAGTATGGGCAAATCCCTCCAAATGCAAGGAAGCAAAATGAATCTTCATGTCATCAGTTTTAGGGAATATGTCAAAGTAGGATTCCATCTTAGAGTTCCACTCCTCTAGATCAGATGGTGAAGATGACTCACCATTAAATTTAGCTAGAACAATCTTGTCCTTTAGCTCTCTTTGATGAAATGGTTGTTGTCTCAAAATAGGCTGATCATGAATACCATATATAGAGCTCCCAAATTGAGACGAAAATCTCCCAACAGGTAGTTGAGAACCACTATGCAATCTTCGTATTGGTAGAGAACCCCTAGGAATTTGAGTATTCAACCCAAAAGCTTTAGAATTAGCTCCATTCAAACTGCCCAATAGTTGAGACCTTGCATGCCCACATTCTTGATAGGGAATCATCCACTACATTTTCCTTCCTACACATATGTGTGATATAAAAATCATATATTTGCAAAGTGGCTATCCACCTACGTTGCTTTTGGGAGTGAGATTAGACTGGGATAAGAAATACTTGAGTACCCTGTGATCGCTTTTGACTTTAAATCGACTACCACATAAATAATGGTGCCACTTTTTAATAGCATGGAGGATTGCTAGCATTTCCTGTTCATAGACATTCATCACCCCCTCATCTTCAACAAGTTTACAGTTTTTAAATGTGATCACCCCATGTTCCTATAAAAGTACTGCACTTATACCCCTCCCACGGGTATCACACTAAATAGTGAACTCCTTGAAAAGGTCAAGGCGGTAAACTCGAATTGAGGTTGGAGTGAGTAAGTCCTTTAATTGGTTAAAAATCCTATCTGCAATAGCATCCCTAGAAAAATACTTCCTTCTTAAGTCTGTCAGTAAGAGCAGCCTAATAAACTTGTGATAGAAGGAGGAATGACCAAGAAATGCTCTCAATGAAGTAGTGTTTGCAGGGGTAGGCTTGTCTCTAACACATTACACTTTCTTTGGGTCAACCTTAATGCCTACCTCACTAACAATATGGCCCAAGTACTCTACCTTAGTTTGCATAAAAGAGCATTTTAACTCCTTGGCAAAAAGTCTGTGGTGTCTTAGTATAGCAAACTCTTGTCTCATGTGTGAGAGATGAGATTCTAATGAATGATTTTAGATAAGGATATCATCAAAGAAATCCAGTACAAATCTGAATAAAAATGGATGAAGTATCTTGCTCATTAAGCTCTAAAAAGTTCTATATGCATTGGTCAATCCAAATGGCATGACTAAGAAATAATAAAGCCCTCGATCAGTCCTGAATGATGTTTTGACCTCATCCCCTTCACACATATGGATTTGATGATAGACAAATCTTAAATCAACCTTTGTAAAGTACCTAGCCCCCTTGAGTTCATCAAGCAGATCATCCACCCTAGGTATGTGATACCTATTCTTCACAGTAATATTTTTTAGATCCTGATAATCAATACACATCCTGAATGAGCCATCTTTCTTCTTGAGCAATAAAACAGGTGAAGCATATGGGGATGAGCTAGGCTTGATGAATCCCATGTCCAACAATTATTTAATTTGATTAGCAACCTCTTCTCTTTCACATTTCGACAATCTATAGGGTGGTTTACTCACAGGCTTTGAATGTGGCTCTAAGTCTATGGGATGGTCAACAATTGCTCTTTTGGGGTAGTGCTGTGGGTAACTAAAACAAGTCCTTATACTCTTCAAGGAGGGCTTTCAATGCTGAATTATTCACTATTTTACTGGGCTAATCTGAAGTATCCTTGTTTAATTGCAGTACAAAGAGTTGGGAACATCTCTTAAACTCTTTCTTGAGTTATTTAGTGGTACTCAGCTGAAATTCAAATTTTCTTTGGATTCCTTGCAGATGAATGAGCTTTCCAGCACTAACAAACTCCATGTAAAGCAATGAGAAATTCATGGTAATTATGCCTAAAGTTTACAGCCAGTCACAACCCAAGACTACATCTATAGGCCCCATGTCTAATGCAATTAAATCCATTTGGTGTCCAAAATTTTCAGCCAAGCTCTATATGCACAGCAAGGCACATTTGAGTGCTTATTTCTCATCTGTATTGGAAACTTGCACCTTAAGAGGTTGCTATAATTATGTGGGAAAACACTTCAGCTTATCCATGACTGCTCTATTGATGAAGCTATGTGTACTGTGAGAATCTATTAATATAAACATATCCTTGCCATGAATTTTGCCTTGAATGTGCAATGTAGTAGGACTACTTGATCTTGTCCACGCATCCAATGAGATAGAACAAACAGTGGTAGCATGTAAGTCACTCTTTCCACCCACATCCAAAGATATATGACCATCTATATTGTTCCAAACAAGGCGACCAACACATTGACCATCATCGACAACGGTATTGGCATGACAAAAGTAGATTCTATACTTGGTTCTTATATAGGATCAGCTCACATCACAATACGACGGTCTTCTTTGGAGGCCACTATGGAAACCGACATCTCAAGGTCTGTGATCATGGCAACTAGCATATCTCTAGATGGCCTTTCTGATAGCCTCATTATTGAATAGGTTAAGCATAACTGTAGCGATCCCACCATGCTTGTGGTGACACAATGGTGCGCAGATCGGATGCTGTACGCTCGCGTAGTGAATGCTGGAAGGTCCCCAAGAACAATAGAACTCTACTTTTTGCACAAATTACAAGGTAAAAAGCATGAACGACAAGAGCAAGAGACCAATTGGGTGCAATCTCCTCCCATGCCTTGTGTGAGCGCTCCATAAAGCATGTATTTTATGTATTATTCATCTTCATGCTCAAATAATAGCCCAAATTAAAAAATAGCAGGCTTTTAGCTTTTGAGTTTGCTTTAACACAAAAATAGGAATAAAGCTAATGGACGGTGCCCAAAGAATTTGGCATGCCCAATACAATGTCCAAATAGAAATAACATAACCGTGCGCCCATGAGCATACAAAATAATAATAAATAATCGATGCCTCAATAAATAGGCATGACAAAATATAGGCGTGGCGCCTATCAAAATATAATCCATAAATCAAATACTTGCTATCCTCCAATGCTTTCCTTCGCCACTGTTGCTATCTCTACACATCAACTGAAGCATTCACAATCGTTAGTAAAATAATACAATTAAACCGACAAAAGTGAATACCTAGCAGTCTTCAGCTACATAAATAAATCTACTGGTTAGAAATAAATCCTAACCTTAATTTATTACGAATGCGCACTCTAAACTCATAAACGTTTATTAATTAAATATACATTTTGCGGAATCACCCGCTATGGAATCACCCATGTACACACTAAATTAATGAAATGCCCGAAAAGGACAGGCCTCCCCATCAACTTCTCGCACAAAGAATCCACTTTGTGTATGAGTCCCGGTCATCAAAGTTTACGGAATCCACCGTAAAACCTCACGGAATCCACTGTGGCACGGAATCCACCGTGAAATATGCCTCCTGGCATCATACCCCCGGGGTGGGATAGCAATTGACCTCAATTGCTATTAGCTCAATGTGGAGGTAACAGAGTGGGGAAAGCATTTAAGTCTCTAGCGTGCATCCATTGTGCTTCCTCTACAAGATGGTTCTTAAATTTAACTAGATATCTAGAATATCTTCGGCCAATTCTAGTGGTCATAAAGTCAGTATCTATGATAGCTTCTGGTTCAAGTATTTTAGTCTCTTCCTCTAACAAAGGTGGGTTTTCATAAACAGGATGTACAGGTAATTGGCCTCTAAATGTTCCCAATAAACTAATGTGAAATGTATTGTGAATTTTCCAATGAGGTGGTAATTCTAACTTGAATGCATTGTCGTTAATTTTATGAATGATCCTAAATGGTCCATAGAACCTAGGAGCTAATTTGACAACTGGGTGTCTATCTACACTTTGTAGTCTACATTTTTCTATTTTCAACCAAACATAGTCATCAACTTTGAGATTCATTGCTTGTCTTTTCTTATTCGCTTGTTTGGTATATGATTGCTGGGCTTTAGCAATCATGTGTTTAACCTCATCAAAAATAGCATTATGCATACTAGCAATATCATTAGCACTTTGAATTCTATTTGACAAAGATGCAACTGGTGTAGATAATCTATAACCATAAATCACTTCAAACGGTGCTTTCTTTGTAGATGTGTGTGGTGTATTGTTATATGCAAACTGTAATAAATGCAAATGTGTGTCCCATGTCTGAGGTTTAGAGATAGTATATGCACGTAAAAGATCTAGAATTGTGTTGTTAGTGGCTTCTATTTGTCCATTAGTTTCAGGATGAAATGCAGATGAGAAATCAATCTTTGTGCCTAGGTTAGCAAACAGAGTAATCCAAAAGTTGTTACAAAATCTAGAATCGCGATCTGAAATAATAACTTTTGGCAATCCATGGTTAGTGAAAACAGTTTTCAAAAACAATTGTGCTGCTTGTGATGTTGTTAAAGTTTTCTTACATGGAATGAAATATGCTTGTTTACTAAATCTATCTACGACTGTCCAAATCATATCATGGTTAGATTTAGTATTAGGTAAACCAGTAATGAAATCCATAGAAATTTGTTCCCAAGGTTTAGATGGAATAGACAAAGGCATAAGTAATCCATATTGTTTATCATGATGTCTCTTAACTCTTTGACAAATCAAACATTCAGAAACAAAGTTAGATACATCAGTGTCCATATGCGGCCAATAAAGATCTTCAGTTAATGTACGTAAAGTAGATATGATACCTCTATGACCTTGATATGGGGGAGAATGAATCTCATTCAAAACAAAAGATCGGAATGGAATTGTAACACACAATCTATTTTCATAAAACATAAATCCATCATTATATGACAATGAATCAATAGGAATCAAGTTATTTTGAACTAATTTATTCCAATCAGCATGAAAAGTAATATCCTGATGATAAGTATCTTTCATAGTAATCAAAGAATCAAAAGATATAACATAAATATTATGAATGGCAGGTTTTCTACTTAATGCATCAGCCACTACATTTTCTTTTCCAGGTTGGTATTGAATGATAGGATGAAAACTTTGAATAAAGGATGCCCATTTGATATGTCGGTCAGAGATTTAGGGTTGGCTAAGTAAATGTCTAATACTTTGCTGATCGGTCTTAATCATAAATTCTGAACCCATTAAGTAGTGTTTCCACTGTCTTAATGCTTGTACAACTGCTAATAGTTCTTTGTCATATGTGGAATATTTCAGTTCAGAGGGTTTCAGCTTACAACTAGAATAGGCTATAGGATGATTATCCTGCATAAGTACAGCTCCTATTCCTGATCCACTAGCATCGGTCACTACTAGAAAGAATGGTCTATTAAAATCAGGTAACTGTAAAACAGGGGCATGGGTTAATGCATGTTTCAATAAGTCAAAGGATTTCTGTTGATTTTCGGACCAATGATAGACAATTCCTTTCTTCAGAAGTTTGGTTAATGGTAAAGCAAGTAATGAAAATTTACATACAAACTTCCTATAGAAACTAGCAAGACCAAGGAATGAGCGTAACTCATGCACGTTTTTAGGTACAGGCCAATTCAATATTGCATCTATTTTCTTAGGATCAACTTTAATTCCATCAGATGATACAATATGACCTAAATACTCAATTTCTGTTTTAAAGAATTCACTCTTTTCAGGGTTTACATACAATTGATTATCTTTTAATAACTGAAAAACCAATGACAAATGCTCATAATGTTCCTTCTCATTTTGACTAAACACCAAAATATCATCAAAGAAGACAATTACACAATACTGATATTTCAAAAATATACGATTCATCATTCTACTAAACGTAGCAGGTGCATTAGTCAATCCAAATGGCATCACTATAAATTCGTAATGACCAAATTGTGTCCTAAATGCAGTCTTGAATATGTCAGACTTATCTAGTCTCACCTGATGATAACCAGACTTAAGGTCTATTTTACTAAATATAGCAGATCCTTGCAGTTTGTCCATAAGGTCATCAACTCTAGGAATGGGATACCTATTCTTTACAGTGATCTTATTTAAAGCTTGATAGCCAATGCACATATGATAGGTATTATTCTTTTTCTTGACTAACAGAACAGGTGCACCAAATGAAGAACTACTAGGTCTAATCAATCCTCTATTTAGTAATTCCTCAACTTGACTCTGAATTTCTTTTTGCTCTATCTGGTTATGCCTATATGGTGCTTTGCAAGGTGGTTGTGTGCCAGGGATCAAATCTATCTTATGGTCTTCTGGACGTGAAGGAGGTAAACCAGGTGGTAGATCTTCGACAAAACAGTCTTTAAAATGTGCAAGAAATTCTTTATGCCTAGGATGCATATGATTTTCTTTTACTTGCAGTTCATTCACCCAAATGAGATAAGATTTACTACTCTTGCGTAATGCACGTTTAGCTTGAGTATGCGAAAGCAGTGGAAAAACATTAGATGCATGCATACCATATAATGTAATAAGTTTTCCTTGAAAGTTAATATTCATTGAATGTGTGGAATAATCTATATTTGGGTTATGGTGGTGATGCCAAGGCATACCTAAAATAATGTCACTCGACTGTAATGGAACAACTAGGAAATTTCTTCTTTCAGTGTATTGACCAATTTGAATTTCCAAGTCATGCACTTCCTGTGTACCATTATACCTAGTGCCTAAGAATGCAGCTTTGATGTGATAATGTGTAGGTACAGTCTGTAATTTCAATTCTTTTACTAATTTTGCTGAAATAAAATCATGAGTGCTACCGTCATCATGCAAAATAATATTTTCCTTTCCATGCACCATACATTTCATAGTCAATAAAGAATGTGGAGTTGGCATACCTGGTAAAGCATCCAAAGTAGTAGTAGTGTCGTCCTCATCTTCTGTGAAATCAGGCATATCTTCATGTTCGTCTTCGTCCATTGCTCCAAGGTAGTTGATATGGGCAGGTGGCTTCTTCGAATGGCAATTTGCTGCTAGATGTCCAAGCTGGTGGCATTTATAGCATACTATTGGCTTGGCTTTGGTTACATTGTTTGCAATGGCGAGAAGTCTAGGGACATTAGGGTTTGGTTGTGGAATAGGCTTAGGGTTTTGATTGACATTGGATGGTAATGCAGGTGGTTTTTCCCAATTTTTACGGAAAGATGATGAAGAGAAACGACTTGGATTAAATCTTCTAAAGTTGGAATTGAATTGCTTAGATCCATAGTTACCATTGGCTTGGAATTGCTGTGCACGTCTGTCTCTACCTCGTAGCTTATCTTCAATGTCGTGAGCTAGTGAAATGGCGTCTTCAAGAGTAGTAGGCTAGAACATGTTAACTTCAGCGTAGTAATGCCCAAGGAGTCCAGACATATACTTGCACTTGTGTGTCGCTTCAAGTACGTCTTCAAGCATGCGTAGCTGAGTAGTGCATTCCAAAAACGCTCTATATACTGAGGAATAGGCTCACGATCCCGTTGCTGAAGAAGATGCCATTTCTTGATAGCTTTCTCATGAAATTGTGGAGGAAGGAAATTCTGCATGAACTTCTTCTTGAAATTCTCCCAAGTAGTAGGACAATCTATACTCTTGTGTACTACAGTCCAGCAAAGAGATGCTCTGTCCACTAAATGATTAGTGACACACTTGATTTTATCTTTTTCTGCAAAGGTTTCTTCATGGAAATAGTCGTCAAACTGACTAATGAATGCTAGAACAGTTTTTCCTTCTCGTATGCCATTGAAAGTACGAAATTTGAAACTTCTTTTACTTATCTTTGATTCTTTGCGGATGGTTTGAGCTTCGAGAGTTGCGTCGATGGTACGTCGAATAAGATCTTCAGCTTGAGGTTCTTCTTTGTCGGTAGATGCTCTTTGTAAATTTGCCAGTTGAACTTGCAATACTTGCATAGCCCTTCATTCTTCTTCCAATTGCATCATGATTAAGTCCAGCTTTTGCTCCATCGTAGGCTCAGGTAGGTCGCCTTCAGCCACCATAAGATCATCCATATGTGGTTCTGTCATCCTGCAAAACTCAAAAGACCTTTCTCACTCAAAATCAAGTTAGCGGAATGAGAGTAGCTCAAGTTCGGGAATACAAGGCTTAAGTATTTTGGGTATGGCTTTCACAATCTTTGGAAAATCTGTGTTTTATCCTTCTTCGTATGTTGAAAATGCTTTAGCAAACCTGCGTATTGGTAGAGTACCTTCCAATGAACAACTTTGCAGTTCGGAGTTTCTACGCAGGAACAGCCCTTCTATGAGTTTTGAGCACAAGTCAGTTCTGACTCCAGTTGGCTTGTCTGACTTGCAGAGTTGCAGACTTATGTGACTTGCAGAGTTGCAGACTTGTAGAACTTAGTCGTTTTACAGAACTTGCAGAACTTGGCTTGAAGAAACTTGCTGAACTTGATTGGTTGGGTATGACATGAAGTTTGTGAGGACTTGTTTGATTAAGGAGTTTGTGTGACTATGGTTTAATTGATTAAGCTTGAAGCTTAATCAACAGCAAACGGCGCAATTCGTGGGGGGGGCGTTTTCTTCCACGTCGAAATTCACGCTGACATTCCGAGTTACCAGACGTCGATATTTTGTGGCTTATGGCTTTATTATTAAGCTTAATACTCAAAAGCTTTTAAGCTTTTGAAAATATGGAGCTTATCTTTGTGTAACCACGACTTGATGAAGGATATGTAGGAGTGGTCCTCCGCCTTTGCAGACCGGTCCTTTGCGATCCGATGATGGAAACAGGGGTTCTTGATCGCCAGAAGTCTACCTGTATCGACGGTTCGCGACGAGATTGCCTTCGCACGAGATGGGTAGCAATTGGAAGCTCTTGATCTCAGCTTCGCTCCGATACCACTAGTGCATAGATCGGATGCTGTACGCTCGCATAGTGAATGCCGGAAGGTCTCCAAGCACAATAGAACTCTACTTTTTGCACAAATTACAAGGTAAAAAGCATGAACGACAAGAGCAAGAGACCAATTGGGTGCAATCTCCCCCCATGCCTTGTGTGAGCGCTCCACAAAGCATGTATTTTATGTATTATTCATCTTCATGCTCAAATAATAGCCCAAATTACAAAATAGCAAGCTTTTAGCTTTTGAGTTTGCTTTAACACAAAAATAGGAATAAAGCTACTGGACGGTGCCCAAAGAATCTGGCACGCCCAATACAATGTCCAAATAGAAATAACATAACCGTGCGCCCATGCGCATACAAAATAATAATAAATAATCGATGCCTCAATAAATATGCATGACAAAATATAGGCGTGGCGCCTATCAAAATATAATCCATAAATCGAATACTCGCTATCCTCCAATGCTTTCCTCCGCCACTGTTGCTATCTCTACACATCAACTGAAGCATTCACAATCGTTAGTAAAATAATACAATTAAACCGACAAAAGTGAATACCTAGCAGTCTTCAGCTACATAAATAAATCTACTGGTTAGAAATAAATCCTTACCTTAATTTATTATGAGTGCGCACTCTAAACTCATAAACATTTATTAATTTAATATGCATTTTGCGGAATCACCCGCTATGGAATCACCCATGTACACACTAAATTAATGAAACACCCGAAAAGGACAGGCGTCCCCATCAACTTCTCGCACAAAGAATCCACATTGTGTATGAGCCCCGGTCATCAAAGTTTACGGAATCCACCGTAAAATCTCACGGAATCCACCGTGGTACAGAATCCACCGTGAAATATGCCTCCTAGCATCACACAAATATGTTAGCCCAAGCTGAAATAAACATGTTAGCTCTACTTGAATAAGAAAAGCAATGGAGGGCCATGAATTTCGACAATGGATGCAGGTAGCAACAAGGCAACCAAGGCATCCATCCTTCCACCAAGCTTGTTGTCCACTCTCCAGTCTTCAATGTTGCTAGCCATGTTAGTACTTGTGTACCTAAAGTTCTTGGATTTGTGTGGCTGAAAAGGGAAAACTGAACAAAATATGACTAATTGGATCAAGAACCTAAGAAGCTATAATACCACTTGTTAGGGAGTGGAATGGAGAGGAAGAAGAAATAGAAGAGTGAGAATACAGAAAAGAGAGAAAGAGAGTGATGAGGAGAGAGAAAGACATGAAGAGAGAGAAGGCAGGCATGAAAGTTGAGAAAGAGAAGATGAAGGAGATTTGTATTATAATAATGGTGATAAAACAATCAAGTCCCTTACACCTTTTATACCAACCAGTGTAGCTGGTATTTTATCCCCATTATTTTATTTCCCCTCTCTTACAGAAGAGAAGAACAAAACACGGGAGGGAAAAAAGATGAAGAATAAGATTCTTAGTGCTTTTAATTTAGATTCAATTGTCATTATCATATAATCCTAGATATCTCATTAATGTAAAGTTGTCGAGACCCTATGTCATTAATGTAAAGAATTTCACAATCACAATTACAAGATGATGAAAATAGATATCCATAATGCTAAGGTGTTTAGATGAAATTTTGATCTTGAGATTAAAAAAGAAAAATTAATTATTTTCTTATCTTATATGGATAAATTCCAAAAAGCTAGTTGAAATACACATAATTCATAAAGGAAATGTTATCTAAAATAATTTATATGCTAATGTTCTAAAAATACCAAATTCACTTGACTATTTCAACAAAAAATCCTCAAATTTTAATAATTTTAAAGTTGATTCTTTAGAAAAAAATTCATAAGTTTTAAGAACTAAAACATAATTTTCTCGACTTTCTAGATATATTTTAAGCTAATGTCTTAAGATAAGTTTTTTTTTAAATTTCTTAAACTTATCTTATTTATCTTTTTAAAGTATTTTTGATTGAGTAAATATACTTTTTTACTAATTAAGTAAGCTATCTTTTTATTGACTCAAAATTTATTAGTTTTTGATAATTTAAATGTATTTTATTACTAAGACTTATTAATTTGTCAAATTTAATGTTAATAAAAATCAATGATCCATTTTTTTCATTTTTCTCTCTTGTTTTTTTTAAAAAATATTTTCTATTAAATTCTCTCTTTTTTTATACACGTGTGTGTGTGTGTGTGTGCGTGTGTGTATGTGTGTGTGTGTGTGCGATCATATTATTATTCAAGATAAGTAAGGGGCATTTTTGGCATTAAAATATTTACAAAAATCTCATTGAAAAACTTGAATAGCTTGAGAAGCAGTCAACTAGGTATTGGTTGGAATGAAACGAGCTCCCTTGGTGAGTCTATCCACCACCACATTATACTATTACATTCCTTTTTGGTAGTAGGCAATATGATAATGAAGTCCATGGTAATGTGCTTCCATTTGCCCATAAGAATGGGTAATATCTACAACAAACCACGTGGCTTATGGGTACTATCCTTATTCTCTGCTGACAAGGTATTGCACTTCATGACAAAGTCTTTGACATCTTTCCACAACCCTTTCCAATAGAAGCTTTTGCTGATCCTATTCATAGGTTTTGAAAACTCCTAGGTTTCCAACTAAAAGCAAAGAATGCAACTCCTCCATAATTTTCCATGTAAAAAAGAAGTAGAGGGAATGACAATCTTGCCATTTAACTAGACAAGGCCATTTTGAAGCTAATAATGCGAGTTATCTTCCATGAGACCTTGCTATAATTTCTAAAAAATATGGCTCATCCTTCATCCAAAAGATAAGCCTCTTGTAATTTGTAATGTGCCCGCCTATTGGCTATCCATGCATGTCTTAGTAGTCCATGGAGAAGCGAGTTTAAGCGTCGCCAGCCGACACTCCCATGGAATGTTCCGGGGTTTGTCACACCTACGGTCTTCATTCATCTTCAAAGTCTGGTAGGTTGACAGAATGTATTGTCCGCGTATTGCATCTTTCAGCTGAGCCCAAGTAACAACGGCTTCAGAAATACCTCCGTCTTTGCACCATTACTTCTACCACATCCGAAGCTGGCCAACTAGCTTGAGTTTACCTATCATTGCTTGATTGGTAGCAATTGTTCCCGAAGCAGAGAAATAATCATCCATCGACTCAATCCATATCTCCACCTCTATTGTGACATCTATTCCCTCTCCATCAAACTCGGGTGCCTTAATTTGCTTGAGAAGGAATTTCTTCTCTTGCATGTCAACATTCGTGGGTGCAAAAGGCGCTTGACAATGAATCCATACCATGTAGGCTATTTTGTTTAGGATATGTCTACGAACCATACATTAATCAATCATGCATCATTACAAAGTTTTGCTCTGATACCAACTATAACATGCCCGCTTATTGCTCTGATACCAACTGTAACGTGTCTAGGTATGTCTTAGCGGTCCATTGAGAAGCAAGTCTAAGCGTCACTGCCTGGCACTCCCATGGAATGTTCTGGGGTTTGTCGCCTAGGGTCTCCTGAGCCCCCCTCGCAATTGAACATTCACGGCCGAACCCACTAGGATCGACCTGAGATTTGGGTTCCTAGGGGGAGTCAAGTCTCCTAATAACATTCTAGAATTGGGTTTTGGACATCCTGTTGAGATATCGAGCTCCACTCGTGATACGCCAGGGTGACCGTTGTGTATTTATGTCACTGACTTGTCAGTTGCAGATGCGGTTGGTACACCGCCCCTGAATAATAGCTACATGATAACTATCCTTATCTACTCTAGTTCGTGGCTCAGTTAGTATGCCACCTTAGTTAGTTGAGTTTGGTTTTGAGACCCATATATAGGGTTCTTCTATTTCTTTGTATTTGAGTTCTTTTGGCTTACACAACTAAGAAGAGAAAAACTGTTTTCAGCCTCCACCCTTGTGTGTCTTCCCCCATTGTGCAAGCAAGAAAGCTTCAAGCGAGACTCCTTCCTTCTCTCCCACAATCTTGACATGGTATCAGAGCCTTGTTTGTGGTAAGGAGCTCAAGAAAGCAAGCCAAGCTCGCAGTGTTTTGGTAAGAGGAGCAGTGTTGCTTTCATTTTCTGTTTTGGGAGCAGATCTCTGCAGGTAGCACAGCCGGAAAGTGCAGGAGTGCATTGTCTCAGGTTGAGACGCCCTTCGCGGTGAAGCAAGAGGGTAGTATATGTTGCGGGTGAGGGCTTTAGCCCACGGCGACCCTGTTTTTTTGATTTGAGGCCATTTCGGGGCCTATTTTGGAGGCGGAAGTTTTCTGCATGCACTCAGGAAAAGGCCCAGTTTTATGCTGTGCAACCACTGTTCTACAGGTCGGTGAATAGTTACTATAAAAATTGCATTGTATGCTTGTGCGCAGAGACATTGGGAGTTACGGAATCATCCCTATTGCGTGTTGATGCAAAATCCTCACTAGAAAGTGACTGTGTGGTCAAATACCACTTTCGCCAGTTTTGCAGATTTTCCCTTGTGAGGGTGAAGCTGTGGTTTTTGCAGTGACAAAATTTTTTGCAGTCTTCTGTAATGGCATCTGATTCTCTTTCACAGATTGTCACTGAAAAGCTTGACAAGAACAACTTCCAAGCATGGAAGTTTAGAATGATGAATTTCCTTATGGGAAAAGGATATTGGGAATTTGTTGCAGGAAATGAAGAAGAACCAGTTCTTCCTGATGTTCCCAATCAACAGCAAATGCATGCATTTAAAGCATGGCATGAGAGAGCCAGGAAAGTTATGTATTGGCTCTCTATCAGCATTTCAGACTCTATGATTGTGCATATTCAAGATGCAAGTACGCCAAAGGAGGCATGGGATACTTTGTCAAAAATGTATAGCACAAATACGCAAGCCAGGAAAATGCAGCTCAAGCAAGAGTTGCACAATGTGCAAAGAGAAAATATGAGCATCAACGACTACCACATGAAGGTGAAGAAGATTGCAGATGCACTTGCTTCCATTGGGTCACCAGTGGAAGATGATGATTTAGTTTCCGTGACCTTGAATGGTCTAGGAAAGGATTATGCACAGTTCCGAACATCTATTTCCGTCCGTGAAAGATTTCCTGATTTTGAGGAGTTGATTGCTCTTCTAATTTCTGAGGAGCAGAGAAATGGTGGTGCATCTTCTTTAGGAGGAACTTCAAAAGAAGCTGTCTTCTACTCAAATGCTGGAAGAGGTAGAGGCAGAGGTAGAGGAGGCCGATTTGGAGGCCGTGGCAGAAATCAGAATATGCAGCAAACTCAAGAAAACCAATCCTATGGAGGAGGACGTGGTAACTCTAGAGGCAGGGGGAGCCAAAGAGGTCGTGGTGGATGGCAAAGAGGCCAAAATGCAAACAGTAATGTTGAATGCTACTATTGTGGTAAAATGGGTCATATGGCTAAAGACTGCTATAAAAAGCAGAATGACATCATGAATGGAAAATTGCAACAAGGAAATTATGCATCCTCTAGTAGACAGGGTGATGACAGAAATGAGCATCTGTTTATGGTGCAGTACATGAACAATTCTGTGACAAGTGCAGAAGAAAGCAACGATGTATGGTATGTTGACTCAGGTGCATCAAACCACATGACAGGTCATGCAGAATGGATGGAGGATGCAAGGAAAATGGAAAAACCAGAATTTGTGGAGACTGGTGATGATACTGCACATCCTATTGTGCAGATTGGAAAAATTCCCTTGTCTATGCAGGATGGGAAAAAGAAATACCTGTCCGATGTATTTCATGTCCCGAATATCACCAAGAATCTGGTTTCTGTTGGTCAAATGGTTGAACAGGGCTTGCAGGTCAGATTTAATCCTCATGGATGCTTTGTTGAGGATATGAAAAATAAAGGTCGCTTGATAGCAAAAGGAAAGAAGAAGGGCAGAATGTTTACATTGGATGCAGACATGTCTGAATTGAGTGCAGCAATGTTTGCACATGGGACCGGTGTAGTTGCAGATATTGATATCTGGCATAAACGCATTGGTCATGTTAATATACAGCGACTTAAATCAATGCAGGCCCAAAATATTGTTGCAGGATTGCCAAAATTCAAGGTTGCAGAAATGCATAAGGTATGTGAAGCCTGTCAGTTTGGAAAACAGGCAAGGAAACCATTTCCTAAACATGTTCAAGAGAGTAAGAAGCCATTGGAATTAATCCACTCTGATGTGTGGACAACTAAAGCTGCATCTCTTGGAGGCTGTCATTATTTTGTCAGTTTTATTGATGACTATAGCAGAAAAGTTTGGGTGTATTTTATGAAAAAGAAAAGTGAAGTTTTTGGGCATTTCAAAACTCTTAAAGCGATGGTTGAAAAAGAAACAGGCCTGCAGATAAAATGCCTAAGGTCAGATGGAGGGGGAGAGTACCTCTCAAATGAGTTTGCAAGGTTCCTGCAGGAGCATGGCATAAAGTAGCAATACTCATGCAGTCATACCCCACAACAAAATGGAATTGCAGAAAGGAAAAACAGGCATATTGGAGAGGTATCTCGTGCCATGCTCAATGAAAAAGACTTGCTAGATTTTTATTGGGCTGAAGCAGTTGCTACAGCAATTTACATAATGAACAGGACTCCCACTGCAGCAATACATGGAATGACTCCAGAGGAGAGGTATACTGGTAGGAAACCAGATATTTCTCATTTGAAAATTTTTGGTTGCATTGCCTATGTACATGTGCCAGATGAGCTGAGATCCAAGTTGGATCCAAAAGCTGAGAAGTGCATCTTTATTGGTTACTCTCTGCAGCAAAAAGGGTATAGATGCTATAACCCTTCTACTCGTAAGTTTACAGTGAGCAGAGATGTTGTTTTTTATGAGATGAGTAGCTGGTATAAACCAGTAAATGTGATTGATGATGTAGATGCACAAAATGGTAATGCTGCACATAATTCACAGCAGCAGTCACAAAATATTAGTGGACCTGGAGCGTCCTCTAGCAGTGGTTCACATTCTTCGCCATGGACAAGCAGATTGAGATCAGGAGAATCTTCTCAAAGTAATGCAGATAGTGGTATGCATGTATCACGAAAAGGAAAAGAGAAGGTTGATCAGCCCATGTTTGATGTGAATGTAGGTCACTCTTATGTGGATGGTGAATCCAGTGGCTCAGAACAGAGCATTGATGATGAGTTGGGT
Organism: Lygodium microphyllum; assembly: GCF_053477565.2. Lineage (NCBI taxonomy): Eukaryota > Viridiplantae > Streptophyta > Polypodiopsida > Schizaeales > Lygodiaceae > Lygodium > Lygodium microphyllum. Next base: position 96,692,324 of record NC_141154.1, on the reverse strand, counting down.
ATTCCTTCTATTGTTACACCTGGAGTAAAGAAGACCAGGGATGTTTTGAGAGCACCTGGGAGTGAACCTACTTTGCGCAGGTCTACGAGAGCTAGGTATCCTGTGGATAGGCTGAAATATGATGGATTTACAGCCATTCACTATGCATATATGGTCAAAGTGATACAGGAACCAGAACCCACTTCTTTTGAGGAAGCCATGGGAAAAGAAAAATGGGAGAAAGCCATGGATGAAGAAATGGATGCCTTGGAAGCTAATGCTACATGGGAATTGGTACCTTTGCCTAAAGGTAAAAATGCAATTGGCTGTAAGTGGGTTTATAAGGTGAAGCACAATGCAGATGGTTCTGTGAACAGATACAAGGCAAGATTAGTAGTCAAGGGGTATGCACAAACATATGGTATTGACTATGAAGAAACATTCAGTCCGGTTGCAAGGATGGCAACCGTAAGAGCGGTCATTGCTATGGCTGCATCAAAGGGATGGTCTTTACATCAGATGGATGTAAAGAATGCCTTCTTGCATGGTGATTTGCAAGAAGAGGTCTATATGGAGCAGCCACCAGGTTATGTGCATGCTGTTCATCCTGAGTTTGTTTGCAGGTTGAAGAAAGCCTTGTATGGCTTGAAGCAAGCACCTAGAGCATGGTCTGACAAGATAGGACAGTATCTTGTCACTATCGGCTTTCAGATTTCCAAGGCAGATTTCTCACTTTATGTGAGAAAAACAGAGAAAGGTATTATGCTACTTGTCATTTATGTTGATGATTTGATTATGACAGGTGACAGTGATGAAGATATCCTTCATGTGAAAATGCTATTGAAGCAGAAGTTTGAGATGAAGGATTTGGGAGAGCTTCGTTACTTCTTGGGCATTGAGGTGATTAGATCACCAAGTGGGATACAGCTCTTGCAGAGGCAGTATGGATTGGACATGCTGTCCAAATATGGGATGACAGGCTGTAAGCCTATTTCAGTTCCTTTGGAGCAGAATGTGAAGCTAAGCACAGATGCAGGTGAGCTTCTAGAAGACCCTACTATGTACAGACGCATAGTAGGAAGTTTGATTTATATGACTATTACCAGGCCAGATTTGAGCTACGCTGTTGGATTGGTAAGTCAGTTTATGTAGGCTCCAAGGAAACCACATTTGGATGCGGCTAGACGCATACTCAGGTATGTGAAGTCCACATTGCAGTATGGACTATTTTATGAGACTAGGGTTCAGATACAGTTGCATGGATACACTGATGCTGATTGGGCTGGTAGTATTTCTGATAGAAGATCTACCACTGGATATGTGTTCTCTTTTGGGAGTGCTGCAGTCACTTGGAGCAGCAAGAAACAGCCTACAGTTGCCTTGTCGAGCACAGAGGCTGAGTACAGGGGTGTAGCAATGGCTGCATGTGAGGTAGCTTGGTTGCATAAGCTACTTTATGATATGCATCAGTCTACAGATGGGCCAGTTGTCATTTATTGTGACAACATGAGTAGTATACACTTGGCAAATAACCCAGTCTATCATGCTAGAACAAAGCACATTGAGGTGCATTATCACTATGTACGAGAGAGGGTTTTACTAGGTCTTATTGATCTAGTTTATGTCAGCACAAAGGATCAGGTAGCTGACATATTCACAAAGGCATTGGGCGCAGAGAAGCTGCGCAAGTTCAGAGACCTGCTTGGTGTGCAGGAATTGGGATTGAGCTCGAGGGGGAGTGTTGAGATATCAAGCTCCACTCGTGATACGCCAGGGTGACCGTTGTGTATTTATGTCACTGACTTGTCAGTTGCAGATGCGGTTGGTACACCGCCCCTGAATAATAGCTGCATGATAGCTATCCTTATCTACTCTAGTTCGTGGCTCAGTTAGTATGCCACCTTAGTTAGTTGAGTTTGGTTTTGAGACCCATATATAGGGTTCTTCTATTTCTTTGTATTTGAGTTCTTTTGGCTTACACAACTAAGAAGAGAAAAACTGTTTTCAGCCTCCACCCTTGTGTGTCTTCCCCCATTGTGCAAGCAAGAAAGCTTCAAGCGAGACTCCTTCCTTCTCTCCCACAATCTTGACACATCCTACGTTACAAAAAGACACCCAATACAAAGCAAACCCATGCTGCACTTAGTTCAATGAGAATGGGAAACAAGAGGGATGTGTTGCTCAACCTCTCTGTCCATAGAGCATAGTCCCATTCCAATCCCCTAAAACGATATGAATCAGGTCTTGAATTAATAATACTTAAAGGTCAATGACACTAAAACCTTGTGAGAAGCCTCCTAGTTCTCTTGGACTACCCTGTCGTAACAAACCCGTCCGGGATTCTGTCCATCCACTTTCCTTGATAGCTTTAGTTTTCTAATTAGGTCCTATCAGATTTATGTGTGAATTTCAAAATTAGCTTCCTTAGGGAACAAGGTTTGTTTGCGTAATTTAGAGCACCAACACAAACAAAACAAGCAATCCTTTTGATAAACAAGTTCCTTAACTTATTTTCCAGTTAATCTTTGTCTCCAGCCCATACATGAGAAATTATGTATCCCTTCTGTCCAATAGAAGTACCCAGTCCAAATCACTTGGCACCATAATTTCTATCCATTATCTAGAATAGGATCTTCCAATGCCACAGACGTTGGGCTCACGGGAGTCTTCAACTCCATTCCGGACTCGGCAAGGGGTGTTCAGAGCTCCACTAACCCCAAGCAACCTAGGAGTAAGACACACTTTCAGTGGTTTGTCTTTTCACCACTCGACCTTTGGCCCACGAATCGAGCAGTGCCCTCTCGAGTTGAAATGCGACATAACCTTGGAGATGATCCACCCGTGCAAAATATCCTTCCTTAATTAATCCAATTAAGAATCAAGCACAATCAAGGCAATCGGTCTAATATCATCTTCCAAGAAGAACATTCCTTTATTCTCATGGCAACTTGTCATTATAGACCCCTACCATGCTTTTATCATCAAACACAAACACTTGGAATAATCATCCAATTCACATCCCACAATCAGTTTAATGCAAAAGCATTTAGGATATATCTAATCAATCCACAAAACAATGGTATCCTTTTCCAAACATTGCAGGAATAGTCACGATAACCTTTCCATCGCGTGTTTGCTCTCCCCCTTGGGATCAAAGAGCGATTCTATGTAGGAATTACTTAACACTCCCTTCTTTTGACTAAGGTTTCATTTCCTCAGACTAAATCACTTATCATGCCTTCCATCAAATGTGCAAGCTATGTCATACCAACGGTGTGGTGGAAGCACATCTATTATTGTGAGGATGGGAAGACAGCAATGCCTAAAGCCTTATATGCTGTTTATAAGTTTATCATATGGCATCTGAATACAATTAACTTTAAATTTCTTAATACACACATTTGGAAAATTCAATCCCTCAAATACTTACGATGTAGTTTATCCTTTTTGATATCCTATTCTTGAATGGAATAATACGGCCTTAACGTGTTCCATGTGATAATCGAGGAAGCATCCAATAATCTAGAAATACATTACTTACCAATAGTATTGCATGTGGATTGGCAGTGATGCCCTTGTTCGAGGCTTCATTACTTGTTGAGGGATTTCCATCTGGGTGCGACAATATCTAATTGGGTGCCATCTCCGATCTCTTTTCTTTTAGACATTCTTTGCACAGGACTTCCACATCTTGTACTTGATTAGCGAGGGCCAGTTGGGGAACGAGATGAGCTGGTGGTCAAAGGATAATCACATGCAAATGGGGTATGGGTCCGCGGACAATGGGAGAGAAGGAATGCGTGTGTACACCCTCTTTTTCTTTCTCTCTTCCTCCCTCTTTCTCACCTTCTCTATCCTTCTCTTTCTCTCTCTCTCTCCCTTCTCCTTCTCCTTCCCTTCTTCTTCTCCACTTCTTCTGCTCTCTCTCTCTCTCCCTACTCTTCTCCCTTCTCTTCTTCTTCTTCTTCTCTTCTTCTTCTCCTCTTCTTTTCTTCTCTCTCCCTCTCTCCCTACTCTTCTTCTTCTTCTCCTTCTTCTCTCCTCTTCTTTTCCTCTCTCTCTCTCTTTCTCTCTCTCTCTCTTTCTCTATCTGTCTCTGTCTCTCTCTCTCCCTACTCTTCTTCTTCTTCTCTCTTCTTCTTCTCTTCTTCTCTCCTCCCTTTCTCTCTCTTCCCTTCTCTTTCCCTCTCTCATGCTACTCAGTGCCCAGGCCCTTCCGTTTGCAAAAACTTTTTTTTAAACCTCTTACAATGGGGGATTTATATAAGGGAGAGGGGATTATAATTTGGGGGGGGGGGGCAACACGGGGAGAAGGTGGTGTGATGGTGGCCTTACCCACCCACCATGTGTCTCTGTGGTGGTGTGATGGCCAAGGGGGGAAGAGATAGTGGGGGGGGGGGAGGTGGCACACATGTGCCCCTTCCCCCAATTACTTTCATCGTCGTCTCTAGCATCTCACTCGTCTCCAGCTTCCTCTCTTTCGCGGACTCCACTCCCTCTTCTTGTCGGCGGCGACAAGGGAGGGGTGGTAAAAAAATTTTGATTTTTTAAAATAACAATTAGGGGGGGTGAGTCTTATGGCAGCGGCATCGAGCAGGGACTTTACATGATTCTTCAATCCAATCAATATGTAGCTTAGTCATTACTGAAACTTTGCAAGCCCACATACAAGAAAGAGAATTAGCCACTGCATTGTCTTTACCCCTCCTTGTATGAGCGATGCCAAAATCATAATTTTGAAGTGTAGCTACCCACCTACGCTGCTTACGAGTAAGATGGGACTGAGTGAGAAATACTTAATGACCCTGTGATCACTTTGAACTCTAAAGCAATTACCATACAAATAATGGTGCCATTTCTTTATTGCATGTAAAATAGCCAACATATCTTGGTCATAAACATTCATATCCAATTTCCTTATCTATAAGCTTGTGGCTTTCAAAGGCAATCACTCCATGCTCTTGTAACAAAAGAGTCCCAATGCCTGGGTCACTGGCATCACATTAGGTATGGTAAACTCCTTTGAAAAATCCGGGCATACTACAATAGAAGCAAAAGTAAGGAGTTTCTTTATTAACTAGTTGAAGCTACTCTACAAGAGCATCACAAGAGAAAACCTCCTTCTTTAACGTGTCAATCAAAGGAGCTACAATAGGCGCGTGATGCTTGATGAATCGGTGATAAAATGAAGATAGACAAATAAATCATCTAAGTGAAGTAGTGGTAGTAGGAGTCGGCTAATCTTTAATACTCTACACCTTCTTGTGGTTAGCAGCCTAGATCCCTTTTTCACTAACAATATGTCCCAAGTAATCCATTTGAGTCTACATGATAGAACATTTCTTCTCCTTAGCAAAGAGTCTATGATGTCTCAATACATCAAAAGCCTTCCTCATGTGTGATAGATAGTCCTAAAGGCTCTTACTCTAAATCAAAATGTCATCAAAGAAGACCAAGATAAATTGAAAGAGGAAAGGCTGAAAATCTTGTTCATCGGACTTTGGAAGGTAGTTGGAGCATTTGTCAGCCCCAATGGCATCACTAGGAAATGGTAGAGCCCTCGATCAGTCCTAAAAGCGGTCTTGATTTCATTACTCTCTTGCATACAGATCTGATGATACCATGACCTCAAGTCAATTTTCCTAAGAATCTAGCCCCCTTGGGCTCATCAAGCAAATCATCAATCGTGGGTCTTGGGTACCTATTCTTCACTATGATCTTGTTAATGGGCTCATCAATCATGTGGCTTATTGATTGGCTTGGAGTTGGGCTCCAAATCAATAGGATGATCTACTGCTCTCTTGGGAGGCAATGAAGTAGGCACCTCAAACAAATCCATGTACTCCTGAAGAAGAGCTTTCAACGCTGGGTGACTTGTTGAATTTGTGGATTGATCTTCAATCTCTTTATTCAAGTTCAGGACAAATATCTACGAGTGCCTCTTGTACTCCTTTTTGAGTTGTTGAATGGTGGTAAGTTGAAATTCTGATTTAGTAGGAATTCTATGTAAATGGATGAGCTGTCCATCAAAGATAAACTCCATATATAGCTATGAGAAATCCATAGTGATTTTGCATAATCTCATCAACCAATCACAACCGAGTATAATATCTATGGGCCACATTCCCAAGGTTATAAGGTTTACTTTCACTTCATATTAATTTTCAGCTAGTTATAAAGAAACATGTGGGCATATTTGAGTGCTGATTTCTTCTTCACCATTGGCCACCTGAACTCTGATGGGCTACTGTAAGTCAGTGTGGGAAGACAATTCAGCTTGTCCATAATGGACTTATTCACAAAACTGTGCGTATTGCCACTATCTATTAATATGAACACGGCCTTCCCATGAATGTTATCCTTCATATGAAGTGTATTAGGGCTCTTAGAACCTATCCAAGCATCCATGGAAATTAAACAACTAATGGCAGCAAGTGGCTCATCATAAATACATGGCAAAGAAAGGGAAGATATAGAAACAAGCTACTACCAAAGAAGGAAAGAGATGCGACGTACAAAACAAGGGAATGAAAAAATATGAATAATAAGCTTTTTGGTGCTTTGAATTAGATTCAATTGTCATTATCATATAATCCTAGATATCTCATTAATATAAAGTTACCGAGACCCTATGTCATTAATGTAAATAATTTCACAATCACAATTACAAGATGATGAAAATAGATATCCATAATGCTAAGGTGTTTAGATCAAATTTTGATTTTGAGATAAAAAATAAAAGTTAATGATTTCCTTATCTTACATGGATAAATTCCAAAAAGCTAGTTGAAATACACATAATTCATAAAGGAAATGTTATCTAAAATAATTTATATGCTGATGTTATAAAAATACCAAATTCACTTGACTATTTCAACAAACAATTCAGCAAAAAGTCCTTGAAATTTAATAATTTCAAAGATGATTCTTTAGAAAAAATTTCATAAGTTTTAAGAACTAAAATATTATTTTCTTGACTTTCTAAATATTTTTAAAGCTAATGCCTTAAGATAATTAATTTTTAATTTTAATTTCTTAAACTTATCTTTTTTATCTTTTTAAAGGATTTTTAGTTGAGTAAATATTAATTTTTACTAATTAAGTAAGCTATCTTTTATTGACTCAAAATTTGTTAGTTTTTTATAATTTAAATATATTTTATTACTAGGATTTATTAATTTATCAAATTTAACGCTAATAAAAATTAATGATCCATTTTTCCTTTCCTCTGTTTTAAAAAATTTTAAACTCTTTTTCTATTATATTCTCCCTTTCTTTATACACGTGTGTGTGTGTGTGTGTGTGTGTGTGTGTGTGTGTGTGTGTGTGTGTGTGTGTGTGTGTGTGATCATATTAATATTCACGATAATTATGGGGAATTTTTTGCATTAAAAATTTTACAAAAATTTCATTGAAACTTGAAAAGTTAATAAGGAATTAAAATAAAGTAAAGGATTTAATAATAATTTCAAAAAATAAGAATATTTCTTGAAAAATCTAAATATCTAATAATAACTTAGAATAAGTCAAAGAATTTAGTAATATTTTGAAATAAATTAAGAAAATAAATAAAAAATTAGAAAAAATTATAAATAATGAGGATATGCAAAGAGTGTGTGATGTCTCAAAACATTAAAAACCTTCCTCATGTGTGATAGATGGTCTTGAAGTGTCTTATTGTAAATCAAAATGTCATCAGAGAAGACCAAGACAAACTGAAAGAGGAAAGGTTGCAAAATCTTGTTCATCAAAAGTTTGGAAGGTAGTTAAAGAATTTGTAAGCCCAAATGGCATCACTAGGAAATGGTAGAGCCCTCGATCAGTCCTAAAAGCGGTCTTGATTTCATCACAGTCACGCATATGGATCTGATGATACTATGACCTCAAGTCAATCTTCGTAGAATCCAGCTTCCTTGAGCTCATCAAGAAAATCATCAATCCTATGTATTGGGTACCTGTTTTTCACTATGATCTTGTTAATCTCCCTATAGTTAATACATATCCTCAAAGATCCATCTTTCCTTCTGACTAACAAGACTGAAGATGCATATGTGAAGAACTAGGTTCAATGAATCCCATTTCAAAAAGCTCCTTGATTTGTTTGGCTACCTCTTCCTACTCACAGATGGACAATTTGTAGGGTAACTTATTGATTGGCTTTAAGTTGGGGGCTCCAAATCAATAGGATGATCTACTGCTCTCTTGGGAGGCAATGAAGTAGGCACCTCAAACAAATCCATATACTCTTGAAGAAGAGCTTTCAAGGCTGGGTGACTCATTGAATTTGTGGATTGATCTTCAATCTCTTTATTCAAGCTCAAGAAAAATATCTATGAGTGCCTCTTGTACTCCTTTTTGAGTTGTAGAATGGTGGTAAGTTGAAATTCTGATTTAGTAGGAATTCCATGTAAATGGATGAGTTGTCCATCAAAGATAAACTCCATATATGACTGTGAAAAATCCATACAGATTTTTCCTAATATCATCAACCAATCACAACCGAGTATAATATCTATGGGCTCCATTCCCAAGGTTATTAGGTTTATTTTTGCTTCATAATTTTTAGCCAATTGTAAAGAAACTTGTGGGCATATTTGAGTGTTGATTTCTTCTTCACCATTGGCCACCTGAACTATGATGGGATATTATAAGTCAGTGGGAAGACAATTTAACTTGTCCATAACGGACTCATCCACAAAACTATGTGTATTGCTACTATCAATCAAGATGAAAAGAGCCTTCCCATGAATGTTACCCTTTATATGAAGTGTATTAGGGCTCTTAGAACCTATCCAAGCATCCATGGAAATGGAACATCTAATGGCAACAAGTGGCTCATCATAAATCCCACTTAGGTCAAAAGGAACACTCCCACTTGGATCAAAAGAAAAAGAGTCGGCAAGACCATAAAAGTATTCTTGCCCAACTTCGTCCTCAAGATCATCTTTTTTAGCAATAGGTATAATAACATTAGCATCATTAATGTCATCTTTAGAATCGTGAAAGACTAACATACTATGAACCTTGGCTTTTGCATTTTTATATACACACTTTGTGGCATGATCATGTGTATACTTTTCTCCACATTTGAAGCATAAGCCCTTTTCTTTTCTTTCTTTGTAGAGGTCCATAGGAATAGACTTTGGATTCATATTAGCTGAAATAGATTTAGGCTTGCTTTTACCTTGTTTGAAATCTAGGACTACTTGTTTTTTAAAAATTTCTTTTAGGTCTTGAAGCATTGAATGGTGGATAAGTCAGGACTCTTAAGCTCCCACATGGCACATGATTGTTGCCATAAACATTGCCAACTTGTCTTTGTTTGAAAATAGTCCTTGGTTGTCTATAACTAGGTTGAAATGAAGGCTCCCTTTTATATTTTCTTCCATGGTGCTCCGCAAGCTCAATAGCTTTGAAAAGTGTGTAGAGTTTTGTGCCATAACATCATCTAATAATGAAGGCTCTAAACCATACATGTACTTGTGGAGTTTAGCTTCATCACTAATGCTCTCTACATACATAGTAAGATTGACGAATTGGTTGGTATAATCCCTTACACATAGGCCTCTTTGCTCTAATCCATACCATCTCCATGCCAATTTCTCTTTTTCAAGAGGAGAGACAAAGATTTCAGCCATAAGTGTCTTAATGCATCCCAATTCTCTACAAGTATATTATCCTTCTTAATGTATCTCCACCAATTATGCACAAATCGCTCCAAATTCAAGGAAGAAAAATGAATCTTCATATTATCAGTTTTAGGGAATATATCAAAGTAAGATTCAAATTTAGAAATACATTTCTCTAGATTAGATGGTGAAGATGATATTGGCCAAGATGTTCTTATCTTTCAGCTCTCTTTCATGGAAGGATTGCTTCCCCAAAATAGACTTGTCATTAGTATTAGGAATGGAGCCTCAAAAATGAGATGGAACTCTCCCAATAGGTGGTTGAGAACCAGTATGAAACCTTCCCATGGTGGGTAGAGGACCTCTAGGAAGTTGGGTATTCAGCCCAAAAGCTTGGGAATTAGCACCATTCAAACTACCCAAATAGTCATCATGTCTTTGTGAAGTCTCGTCTACTTCATATTGGCTATTTGGAATATCCCTTCATCCAATGATTCCATGACCTTGACCATTTTGGCTAGGTGCCTGAAGTGGGACTAAGGGTTCGCTGTTTGAATTACTCCTTAGCTTCTTTGGATCCCATTTGCATTTGCATCCATTGGAAGATTTGAGCCATTATTTGAGCATTAGATTCTACTAACTTGTCAATGGAAGCCTTTTGTTTCGGTAGTGGAATCCACTAACTTTGAGTAATCGAAAAAAATGTAAAGGGTCAAAAGAAGCTAGAAAATATGTGTTTCGATGTCCACCTTTGAGATCATTTTCGCAGTAAATAAAAAAATTAGTGCTTCTAATCAAATCCATCTTTTTAAAAAAAAGATCAAACTTTCATGAAAAATACTTGGAGAATGGAAAACTAAGAGAATCACACTTAGACACAAATTGACAACTTTTTAAGAAGTTCAAAATAATGTTGCTAAGTGTTGTTTTTACTGATTTTCATGCACTTTTGAAAATCCAAATTTTCTAGAAAATAATTTTCCACTTGAAACTTATTCCAAACCTTTTATTCTACTATCTTGCAATATTGGAAAAGTGTCCCATCCAATTTTGGTATGATATGCACATGTAATTTCAAATATAATGAAATAGGACTTGAGCCACTAAAGTGACTTGCAACTATTTTTGTGGAAAATCACAATATTAGTGTTAACCATCACCAAAGAGCCTTGATTTCATCTTAGTGTGAGATTTTCAAAGAAAAAATTTCCAAAAACTATTATTTCAAGTGTCTTCTTCCCACCTTGTAGTCGTACAATGCCAAAAGTTTAGGTTTTAATGTCTTAAATAATATCAACATGCAAGGTTTTATCTTCTATGAACATCCACCTCAAAAATTCATCTTTCTATTGGTTTCACATGTCCCAAGTATCAAATTCATAAAAGTATCATAATCCTTTACGATATTAAGACTATTATCCATATTTTATATGGTATCTTCTTGAGAGATAACTCAAATCTACCCTTTATTGAAGCCTTCAATTTGTCTTTATCAAGTTCCCTATTCCCTGTATCACTAACTAGGTTAATAGTTGACCATTTCATTATGTAGAACACTTTATCTGGGGGAAGATATATGCTTTATGAATCACATGTTCTCTTATTTACATGTGAGTAAACTAACTTGAAAAATGCAACATTTTGGTAAGTTGGTGTATGAGGCAAACATAGAATCAAAAGTTTGAGGTGACAATTCAAATTTATGCACCAATCTTTTCTAATGAAGAATTTCCACTCTTTTCCTCCCTCATAAAGATAGACATACGTAGCATTTGATGTACAAAAATTTAGAGAATGTCTTCTTCACAAGGCCAATGCATGCCCTTGTATGAAAATATTTGTCTTGGTTGTTAGCTCATTCTAAATTTTCCCTTAGGGTTGAGAGTTTGCTTTTTCTTGCAACTCATCCTTGATTAGCTTTGTAAAGCCAACAATACGATTGTTCTTAGGATCCTTCATGCTAAAGAATGAAATTTGAGGCAAGAGTTTAAGTTCTTCTCTCCATATTTTTTGAACAAAATTCCCCTCTCGCCCACCATCATAATGGTAGACATAGTGGAATATCAAATGGACAAAACCTATGGGAAAATCTTATTAACATGTCCAAATTTCACCTTAATTTTCAAAACTTTACCTCTATTCTTAGCTCATTCTAAGATATCTTGATGAATCTATCATTTGAATTGTTTGTGCCCTCTTGAGTGCCTTGCTTTTCTAGCTTCCCCCATTCCCATTTTAGGGTATTTTCCATTTTGAATAGTTGAGCTAACATCTTTTAATAACATCTATAAAAATCCTTGGACAAGGACAAAGTGCCTAGCATTCTTGCAAACATAGTATATTACACTTGAGAAACCCAAATCACCTTATGACCTCTATGATGAATATTTTAAATATCCACAATCATATTGATTTAATGACACATACTTCATTATGCATTCATGCATTTATATATACATGCACAATTATGTATATGGATAAGATTATGCATATCTATATGTGCTTGAGCATAAACATACGCATGGTACATACATGCATGTATACATTCATAGATATATTCACACTAGAAATACTTGGAAAATGGGGTAAATACAAAAACTTTAGGCTAGTCCAAGAAACTAAACTATAAATTTGTAATAGTAGCATGTACTTATCAAAGTGTAAAGGTTTTTTAGGTTTTGTGACACTTCCAAAAGAAAGGAAAACACAATATGTGGAAGTTATTGTAATGGCAAATGACATGCATAGTTTTTTAGGATCAATAAGAACCGCATGTTATCTAAAAGTAATTTGGTTAATAATGTATAAAAGACATCCACTAAATAAGGTTTAGGAGATATGTCTAAAATGTTATGAGGCATGTGTATAACACCCCCTTTCAAGACAACAATTATGGATAGATGATCTTGATTCAATAGGGTTTCCTATGTTAAGGAATGTGACTCCATCTCAAAGAATAATTGTAAAAGACATTAGAAATATAATCACGTGCAAAAAATGTCATAGCCGCTCATGATCAAAACATGAAATTTCCATGTTGCAAAAGTAACCTAGGCATGTATATGTCAAAAAATAAATAGTAACTCAATATGATATTTCTACTTTTGTCACTATGGTTATTAATTCCTTTTTTTATTCAAGAGGTTAATTAGTATGATTCATAAGACATTTTTGCCTTTGTGATTGTTTCATCATCATTATTGGAGTATATTATTCTTGAAAGGCCTAAAGGCAAAAATCTTATTAGTTGCTTGCCGATTTACTCAAACCACTTGTGCTACAATACCATTAGCATCTTTCAAAGTTAGCATCTTCTCAAGAAAGGAAAATGAAAAGGACAAAAAAGCCATTTAATCAAATGTGGATATGAAAAAGGACCAAAGGCATGCATCTTTCTTGCTTAAGATATTCAAGTGTCCATTATATATATGTGAGCATGAAGATGGGCTATGAGAAGATTCTTAGATTATATATCCTAAAAATTAAATGAATAAGTGTGATAGGTCTTAGGCCCAAAGTATAACTAGAAGATCTAGAAGAATGAAAAGTATTAATAATAATGGTTTGTGGATTGATAATTCTTGGGAAAGAGGTTTGTAGTCTGGTAAAAAGTAGTGAGCTATTCATTTAACTATGTTGTTTTCTTTATACAACCCATGAGACAAGAATGATGCATCAAGAATATAATTCTTTGCACTCTTCAAGGGTTAAAGTTATCACATGTAATAATTCGTAAAAGGCTTCAAATTAGTATAGATGATGCATATTTTTCAAAAGTAGATAAATAATAAGAAGCACACATCTATCTTACAACTACACTTTTGCCTTTAGCATATATACTGAGCATACATAGTAACACTAATGGTAGGAATTCTAGCATCCAAAGAAAATGCACACCCAAATTTGGTTCTGTTTGCAATTAATTTATAATTATTAGTGAAGTTCACCACCAAATAGGCCTTTAGATTGAATCTCTTATGCAACCCTTGCTCTACATTTGATTGACATAGACAAAATTCTTTGTAATGAATGACACACACAATACACTAGACAAACATTTCCTTTGACCATCATTTAATAACAATGGAACTTTCCTAATATGTGAAATTGGGTGGTATGAATTGTCACCTATCCCTATATGACCTAGAATTTCTACATCGTGCATCTCCCCAGAGCATATATCATGGTTGGTCACATGGTTTGATGCACTAGACTTCACATATCAAACATCATCTAAACTTCTATATGCTTGAGTGTGGCTATTCTTGATTGTGATTGATGGAGTAGAAAATAATAACAATCATAGATTATAAATAAGTAAATCAAGGAGATTATTTTTGGCATCATACTCTTGCTTCGATTCTTCCCAGGGTTGGATGATACTTCGATTCTTCCCAGGGTTCGATTCTTCCCAGGGTTGGATGATCCTAAAGTGTGATGGCCTACACTTAGAATGATGAGGCTAAAAATTTGATGATGGTGTTCTTCTATAGTAGCATTGAACTAGAGGAGGATCTAGTTGTGCTAATGTTACAGCTGGGCCACTGTTATGATGATAGAAAAAAACAATCAATGAGCAAGGTATATGGGCATGTGAGAGACCTTGATGCTAGATAAGGATAAGGATGAGGGACCTAGGAATGGATTGGATATCAGTATCCCACATTGATGCTAGAACCCAAGATGGGTTGATACATACCTTGAGTCTTGGATTGAGGTTAGTTAATAATAAAAATTACTTCAAGCAACTATTTGGAGAAGTTTGTCTTCAGCTATCTTTATGTTGTGGTTAAATAATGTTTCATGAACCTCATATAACTAGATACTTCAAGAATATGTGTTCATATATATTCACAACATATTAATTTCCTAATTAAAATATTGGGTTCTTTGGGTGGAAAGAGAGTGTGCAACTATGATGATGCTATCCTATGAATGGATGGATCTATTTAGTCATGTGCTTTCCTAATAGAATTTATAAGCATAGGGTCAAATGCTAGCTACTACGGTCTTGAGTCTAATCTAAGTAACATCCTTTTAAGGGATCATAGTGAGATTAAGCCAAGGCAAAGGGGTTAATGATCACCTCCTCTTTGTCTCCCAATCTCTTTGAACCAAGTGCGGAGCTAGTCTAATATCAACCTTGATTGGTTATTCTAAAGTGACACTTCTTGACTAGGTGCTAGATTGTTGATAAAGAATGAGAAGTTAATACTCCCTCAAGTCGATTCTAGTGGGTTGAGTCTATGAGGTTGAGACTTGGAAATTACTTGACTAGCTTGTTCCATGAGTCCTATGGGGTTTGGATGTCATTGCTTAAGGAAAGGTATCCAAAACAACTACCAAAGATCACTCCCCTGGTCAGGGCTATCTTTGTTAGGGGTGGGTAGGTTATAATTATGTAGCTCACCATTATGCTTACATGGTGAACTATTGTTTGTAAGTGGATCTATAAGATAAAGCATAATGCATATGGTTGAATGAATGTGTATAAGACAAGGTTGGTTGCTAAAGGCTATGCTTAAACATATGGCATAAACTATAAATAGTCTTTCAATCCAGTTGGTAAAATGGCAATGTGATTAGATATATGATTGGTTTGCCAATAGGTAAAGGTTGGATTCTATACCATATGGATTTAGAAAATTCCTTTTTATAAGGTGATTTTCAAGAAGAGGTATATATGGAGTAGTGAGCAGGTTATGAGGATATAGAGTATCCCACTTATGTATTATGGTTAAAGAAGGTACTCAATGGGATGAGATAAACATATTATAAGATTAGAGAGTACATTTTCAACATTGGTTTTCATATTTTTTATGTAGATCACCTGCTTTATTTATAAATAAGGAGGATATACCTCTCATCATCATGGTCATCTATGTGGATCACTTGATCTCATTACTAGTGATAGTGCCATGAGATTGCTAATGTCAAGGAACTTTTGAACTAGAAATCAAAGATGATAATGGTGAGTGAGATACTTTATTGGCATTGAGATGATTAGGTGTGATAATAGTATATGGCTATCCTAAAGTAATTATAGCTTGGATATGTAGTCCAAGTCTGGTATAATAATGTGTAACCATCTTTTACTACCATTAGAGTAGAATGTGAAGTTGAATTCTAATATTGAAAATGAGATAGAAGATCCTACTATTTTCAGAGAGTTTGATCTACATGAATATCATAAGACCAAACTTGAGTTATGTTGTTGGGCTTGTGAGCAAGTTTATACACGTACCTATGAATCCTCATTTGAATGCAGTTAATGTTGAGATGTCAAGCTTCACATGAGCTAGCTAGAATCCACTACATGCCTTGGTGATGTGGTAGGATTGACAGTCTTTAATATTGTTTTATAATGTTCTTGAGCACCTAGTGGGTTCCAATTTAGTTGCTAATGCTAATTCATGTGATTCTATCTCAATTCAATCCTCACATTTATCAAAACCTAATGGGTCCATGTACTCAAAAGGGGGTGCCATAATTTCAAGTGGCTCTAATGTAATAGAAGGTTCACTAGTATACTAAAGTTACATACCAGTTGGTTTATGAAGAAACTAATTGTCCTAGACCTATATCCTTCATCTCTTGATCATTATATCCAATGTCAAGGAGATCATTTTAAATCTTGTTGTGTTAGAAGCAAAAAATGTAAGTTTTCTACTGTATTCAAAAATATGGAAGAAAACTTGTAAGTAATGAAGTGTATGATCTAAGCATCTCTAGAATCCTTAGCAAGTAGTTCTTGCCTTCTCATACTTTCTTTGCATCTTCAACCACTTTTGGGTAGCTTATTCCTTGTCCTGCTTTAGTTTCTCATATAAGCATACTAGTGTGCTAAGACTATCTAGTGTGTATGATATCCTTCCTATGCATTCTTCTAACCTAATGGTAGAATCTACAAGTTGTTGCTTTTTTGGATATCAAGTCACTTTCCAACTTAGTGATATTTTCTTTATAGATTGAAGATTAGCGAAGATTTGGAAAACTCTTGGGCCGACTATATGTGTTTAGAGGTATCCCAAAGGTGAAAGATAAGGTGAAAGATTAGCGAAGATTTGGAAAACTCTTGGGCCGACTATATGTGTTTAGAGGTATCGATTGCACTTCTTTTTGGGATACCTCTAAACACATATTGGCTCTAGAAGTCCTATATAACATTTGCTCCAAAGGTGAAAGATAAGGGGAGTGCAAAGGTTGGAGAGTACCCCAATGTGAACCAATAGTTGGAAATATTTGAAAATGTGAGAAGTTCGGTGAGAGAAGAACATGCATATCTTTCGAATGCAAATTCCATATTGAAAAATGAGCCACATGACCTATCAAGCATGAGCCCCCTTCATCCCCCATGTCCATTGGGTTAGAGGGAAATTGAATGCCTAAAGAGCTTGACCAAGAGCTAAATGGCAAAGCACCTTGGTGTAGAGACATAGAAGAGAGGACATAATGTCAATTTTCTAGCCTCTCTAACCTTGACACTAGTCTTTTTGCCACTTGGACAACTATTGCTAGGCATCCTTGGGGAAGTTACTATATGTATATTCTCTACATCACGTACGTTCAAGGCTTATTTTTAAATATCCTTATTTATGAATTTTTCCTGAATAAAGCATAACCCTTTTCTATTCAATTTGTAAATAACACGTTTATATTATAACCTTCTGTATGTAAAAAATAAAATAAAAATGGTATTTTAAAAATACATTTTTTTGAACCCACGTGATGCACACATATATTCATGAGTAACTTATCTGAGTAGCCATCAATGCCTTTTGCGAAGAACCAAAATGCATGCAATTCTCTCAGTAGTAGTTTGTGTGGCACAACTAGAAAGGGAATTGTTGACAATGGGACATGTAGGCTTGGGGTAACCCACCTATGGAAATGGCTTGGGGTAAGTCCATTTGGAATGTTGGTTAAGATTGTAGATATCTATTTCTAAGCAAACTCTATACTCACGAAGATTGATTTCATTATCTTGTTGGTGGGAAGAATATGGCTGAGAAACACACATGCAATCAAGGATTGGGACAATGGCATGATGTTCTTTGATTATCACATGGATGTAGTTAGAATCGAGATGAACACATGGAAGACCTCACTAGTTAATCTAGATACCATATCAGATATGTTGAAAAATTTAAATCTAAAATCATGCCAAATTACCACCCACTCATAAAGGGCATCCCTTGTCTTGATGATGAGCAAGACTATATACACATTCTTGCAACCGTTGAGTTGCCCTTCTTCAAATATATGAGGATGACTACAAATGAGTTGTTGATAGAGCAAGCAACATAGAAAAGCAAGACAAGCTAAGGGATGCCTTGAAAAGGACTCTACCTTTAATTCCAATCTGCATGCTAGCCAAAGTGCAAGCCTAACTCCTCGCCTGACCTATTAGGTATTTGTCAATAAACTAGAACTATTGAGAATCATAAACTTTTTAAAGAGAGAATTGCAAAACAATCTTAGAGAAAATTTGAAACCTCTAGAAGAACTTTTGGATACTCATAACTGGGCATAGACCAAAGTGCATGATGTACACCTCCTATGTATAGTTGGGCCCCTATAGATGAGAGTAGCACTCTGGACCATACTGCACCATCTAATGATGAATCAGTGCACCATCTAATGATGAAGTAGTGCATCATCTAGTTATAGTTATTTTGATGAGGATAGTGAAAGTGCTTATATCAATTGCAAATCTGGGGGGGGGGGGGATCCTCATAAAATGAATTTGAAAAAATCAACTATGACACCAATGGGCATAGAATAAAGCAAGTAATCCTTGACTTTAAGCATAGAGAAGTGCCTCTATTGCTCATTGATGGAGTAGTCAAGTAAAACTATGACCATAAGGACTTGGCATGAGTATCTTGAGGTATTAGATTACAAGTGAGTAGGACTCTTCGAATAAGCAAAACTAATTGCACTATACAAGGTTGAAGTTGAATTAGAGTTATGACCACTGGGTAAAACACCCTTGTCTAGCAAAGGATGTGATTACAACTTTGATTCATAAATACGTTTTGATAGTGATTGATATATTCCATTATGAGTTAAGACTCAATGCACCAAGGGGGACCTTGTAGTCTACATAGGGCATAGAAAGTTGAAGGAGAAAATGAAAAGTGCTACCAAGGATTTGGGAGCTTAAAAGTAGAAAAGCCCTAGGATCTCTCTAAGTACTTTAGTATATTTATGAAAGAAGTTTGAATCATGGTATTACTAGGAGTTAAATGTTAAGGGCAAAGTGTTGAACCAATAGAGGGAACTACCTAGATAAAGGAACCCAACTTAGCTGGGCAGGGAGAAAAGCATCAACCCGTATTGATAGAAGATGACCTAATGGAGAAGGAGAACACGGATTTGGTGAGCCTCTTAAAAGGATTAAATGACATATTTTCCTGGTTCATAGAAGAACCCAATGGGATTGATCCTAATATCATCACTCATAACATTCCCATCTTACCAAACATAGTGCAAGTTAAATTAGGGCTAATTTTAAAGTTGAAATTCAAAGAACAAAAATGGCCTGAGACTCGTAAAAGATGCATTTTTGGTGAAAAATGAAATGGTCATAGATCAAGGAGCTGGAGTTCTCTTAGATTCATTTCGATGCCAAGAATCCAAGCAAGTGTCTATTCGTCAATTAGAGTCTGTTTGATCCCCTATCTAATGGCTGCAAGGTTTGGTGTTATGAAGTTGCTATTGAATCCAAAAGCCAAAAAGCACATAACAATGACAGATTTTCATACCAAAAAGCTGCCCATCTAGTTAAATCACAATTCCAAGGCCCTTACCTCTCCGTTCAAGACAAAACCACTTGTATTCAAGTGTGAAAATACCAAATTTGAATTAGATAAGATAGGAATTAGTGTTAATCATGGCTAGTAAGGCCAAAAGCCAAAAAAATCACATGAGATGGGGGCAATTTTTTTTTCATGCCCCTTCATCCCATTAAAATTTGATTTTTGGTGCCTACTATAATCTTCTTGCTGCTTCAAGCCATGGAATGCTGATTTTCCTCACTCTCTTTCACTTCAAAATCACAAAAAATGATGCAACGAATGAAAAGATCCAATTTTAGTCCTTCTCTCTTATTTTTCTCTCTTGTTTTTTTGTTCATATGAATGCATATGAGAGAGAGAGAGAGAGAGAGAGAGAGAGAGAGAGAGAGAGGGAGAGGGAGGGGGAGGGGGAGGGGGAGGGGGAGGGGGAGGGGGAGGGGGAGGGAGAGAGAGAGAGAGAGAGAGAGAGAGAGAGAGAGAGAGAGAGAGAGAGAGAGAGAGAGAGAGAGAGAGAGAGAGAGGGAGGGAGGGAGGGAGGGAGGGAGGATTCCACGAATTGGTGATGTACGATGGTTTGGAAGCTTAATGGAACATCAATCAGTGATTTAAATGTGTCAATGACTAGAAAATAGCATTAGTGGCTCAATTTTCTCGAAATATGAGATGTACATATGCGAATTTTAGAGGAACCGATTCTTATTTAAATTTTCTAATGAATCGCTAGTACATATGATGGAAAGATGATTGAAAATGATTGAAATATGTTTGTTGATGTTTGTAATTTCAAAAATTCATTCATTTTACTTTAAAAATATTAAAAATAATAAAATTACAAAATCCAAAACACGAAATTAATGAAAAAGGCTATTGCTCTTGGGTTTTAGGGATCAAATGATGTTCGTATGGCATGAAAATGAGTATGCTAATGGATCACACTTGTCATAAGTCATAAAAATAAAAAAACTCAAAAAAATAAGTAATCTATGTTGAAATAAAGAAAACAATCATAAAAAACAATCAAATAAAGAGAAAAAAAGAAAAAAAATTTAGTTTTTGTGTGTTAAAAAGTACATAGAATCAGAAGAATATTTGTGATTGTGTAATGAAGTTAGAGCATGAGGTTTTTTCTCAAATTTCCTTTATTCGTATGTTAAAGTGCGTGTTTAGGGCTTGTTTCTATGAAAAATTATCACTAAATCTCTCTACATTCATGCAAGCAAGCAAAAAACTACATATTTAAGAATTTGGGAATTTTTATAAAGTTTGAAAAGTTTTAATATGATGAATATTTGGATGGACATATGGTCAAATCTTATCCCCTTACTTGAAGGTGAGATTTTTCCTAGATACTCTATAAGTAATCCCCACAGGTTCCACTCTCAAATATGGGATTAAGATTTAGCCACTTGGTCAAATATTTATTGCTTATTTGAAAGTGGAACCTAGGAGATTCCCAAATTCTCTAATATGGCATTAAAATAGAAACGATAGGGGATGTGGGACTAGAATGGAAAGATATTTAATTAAGTTGCCAAATTTTTTTAAATATCTTAGCATATGGGCCCTGGTTTATATAAGCTTTAAGGGGTTTAATGTAGCATGAGTTAGCCTGGTGCTATTTTATAAAAATGGAACATGAGGCTAGTAGAAAGAAATCATGAAAAGATTATTTGTGCACTTCACATTGGCTAGTTTTTAGTTAAGTTGTTTGAGCACAGAGTGTTATACACTTTGCATATGCAATCTAAATATAGTATCAACAGATAAATTCTTGGATGCATTGCAATTGTATATTGAGGTAATGGTCAATTTGAGAGTGTAAGGTTCCCTTTGCTACATGATAGTACGATATCTTGAAAATTTGATTAAGTGAGAAATATATATAGTCTTTTCGATTGTTACATTTATATTATCATAGGACTCTGTTACACTTGTGTTCTATATTGGAGAGGATGTGTCCTAGGGCCAATACTTTGGCTATAGAAGAGCTGTATGAGCCACAACACTCTGCTAGGGGGGTTGTTTGTGTGTGTGAATTGAGGTGTTGATCACCTAACTATTTGGATTCTCCCTTTGTTGCTGTTGGGATGGGCAATATAGTTAGACTACAAATAGGTACAAATGCATGATTTATTTAAAGCAGTGTTGTATAGCCTCAATATGCTCCTAACCACGAGGTCGTGAGAGTGGATTGGTGAGCATAGGAAGCTTGACTAGAGCCATTAATAAGTGGCAATTTTTGAATCTTGGTTAATAGAAAACAATTGTTCAATTTGTAATAGATTGGCAAGATAGAGAAGCTCCATGGCAAGCCCCTCCTATTAGAGGTGTTGGAGGGAAGCTAAAGATATTCTAGAATGTTTCATGATGACATCATCAATGATGCATGTGATGATATGACATATCTTCTAGAAGGTCTATGATGACATGGCAAGGATGGATTCACAAGGTTGGCTCAAGAAAATCCTATTAAGGAGGGTGCATTTGCATGGGATGTAGATTCATATGGCATGAGCAAGAATTAATCCGTACACTTAGTCATGGCATGTCCATGACATTGGCTGGTTTCTCGGGTAAGTTACTCATGAATATATGTGTGCATCATGTGGGTTCAAAATAAGGTATTTTTAAAATACCATTTTTATACATTTTTTTATATATAGAAGGGTGTAATATAAAGGGGTTATTTATAGATTGAATAGAAAAGGATTATGTTTTATTCAAGGAAAATTCACAGATAAATATATTTATAAATAAGCCTTGAACGCACGTGATGTAGAGGATATACATATAGTAACTTCCCCGAGGCTGGTTTTAGTTAAGTTGTTTGAGCACAGAATGTCAGAAACTTTGCATATTGGTCAAAAAAACTCAAGGATCTTTGTATGAAGGAGGGGACTTTCATGTCCACCCACCACTGAAATGAGTTTCATTCTATTTTCAACCACTTTTTATCACGGGGGATCGAATTTAAGGAGCATCTTCCTCTCTTGTTCCTATTGGTTACATTGCCTAAGTCATTGAATACATTCCGCATTGATATGTGTACAAATATGCTTTGCTGATATGCTAAAATTATAGGATGTAGAGGGTGCACTCTTGAATGAGAAGGTTAACATAAAGAATATTTATTATTTCTATAGTTCTCATGTTTTGATAGTTAGAGAAAATATCAATGGTAAGAGTAATTATGACCACCATGGGAGAGACTCTCAGAAGACTTGTTCTTAGTCTCCTGGATAGTCTCATAGTAAATCACATGGATTGTCTCGTAGTAAGTCCCTCGGCCATAGGTCCACATTGACTTATTATTGTGGAAAGCAAGGTCAAATTTGGCCACAGTGCCATAAAATACAAGATGACAAGCACAAGAAAAAGGGAAAGGGCAAAGTAGAGGAAAATACTAATGATTGCAGCATTTTCCCAAGCAACTCTAGCATCAAGATTGAAAAGACTAATATTGTGCAAACTAATTCTAATGAGGATTACATACTTACAACTTATTATTTTGATGTTTCATAGTTTTATTGGATGCATTATCTACCTATGCTCAGTACTGGCTGGTTTATTCAGGGCCTTCATTTCATATTATCCCTCATTAAGTGTGGTTCCACTCCTATCACAGTATGATAGAATGTGTTAGATTGGGTGATGACTTGGCATTGGATATTGTTGGTATTGTAGATGCCTAGCTCTGTGGTGTCCTTGTGGCATTATATTTACTTTGCATGATGTACACCATGTTTTGGATTTGATTAAAAGTCTACTTTTTGCTAGACAGTTAGATGATGTTGGTTCTGTTCTCTTTTGGTGATTCCTCATGGAAGATTACATGTGGGAATCTTGTCCTGGCACGAGATGTCAAATCTAGCACTCTTTATTCGTTACTTATATGTGAGTGTATCATGTTTTGGTAGTGGCTACAGTACCCCATGTAATGTTATGGCATCATACCCTTGGGTACATGTCATTAAAGGAAATAAAAATGCTTATCTATTTGTATTTTTTTTTTCTCCTTGACAATAAATGTTTTAATTCTTGTGGTCATTGTCTTTATACATATAGACATGTAGTTGGCATAAGAATTTTGACATTACACATATGGTGAGCCTCTAGCACTTGTTCATTGTGATATTTGTGGATCTATGCCACTGTGTAAGTTACTAGGTGGAATGAAGTATTTCACTACTTTCATTGACAATTAATCACATAAGGTTAGGGTATATCCCATAAAATAAAAAGCAGAAGTCTTGACTACATCTCAACATTCAATCTTGCTCTTGTTAAGAACCAATGTGGATATTTATAAAAATGCCTATAATCTAACAATGTGGGTGAGTATGTCTCTAAAGACTTTTAGTAGTTTTGTGATAACAGAGGTATTAATCATTAGTTGACCACTCCATAGACCCCACCACAAGATGGTATGACTAAGTGCATGAAGAGGATGATTCAAGAGTGAGTTTATAGTATGCTTAGCTAGACACACTTACCATAATACTTTTGGGCTGAGTCAATTACTACTACCATACATTTGTTTAATTGATCCCCATGCACTCATCTTGATTATTAGGTTGTAGAGAAGGCATGGTTTAGAAAATATCTATCATATGCTTATTTGATGACTTTCGTTGTGGGAATTTCTATCATGTTCCCAAGGACAAGCACAATAAGCTAGATCCTAAGTTTGTGAAATCCATTTTTCTTGGTTATGGGGATGTAGGTGAGATGGGCTATCACCTATGAGATCTATAGGCTTGAAAGATCATCAACCATAGCCATGATGTTGTTCTCCATGAGGAGAAAATGAATAAGCAACTTGAGCAAGTCATTGAGGTGCACATAGGATGATATTTCAAGAGGAGCCTCCTATTACTGTATAGTTAGCTAGATAGCCTACAACAACTAATGTTCTAGTGGCGTAAGACCATGATGCTAGATAGGAGGTAAGTCCCATAGCATTTTTTGAGGTGGTCTATTAGAGATAGATGTCAACCTGATCTATTTGCACCCTCTATGCATTAAGTTATAGTGATATATGTTAGTGAATATCTATCTATGAGAAGTCCATACTACGTAGAGGTGATAGTCACTCTTGGGAGAGGACCACATAGTTAGAGTATGACTCATTGTAGAAAAATCATACATGGGATTTGGTTGCTTTGCCTAATGGAAAGCATGCTTTGCCACACAAGTGAGAGTTGAAAAGTACTCCTGGATGCCCCACACTAGTCTACAAGGCAACATTGGTTACTAAGGATTTTGAGGAGAAGCATGGTGTTGAATTTGATATGTTGAATTTGATCAAGTCTTCTCTCCTGTAGTCAATGACTACTCTATGCTCGGTTTTGGCTTAGATCTAGAGCTCCATCAAATGGATGTTAAGAGACAGCTTTCTTACATGACTTACATGATGAGATTTATATACAACAGCCTAAAGGCTTTGAGGTGAAAGACAAGGAATACCTAATGTGCCAGTTGAGAAAGAGTCTTTATAGCTTTAAGCAAGCACCTAGAAAATGGCACCTCAAGTTTGATACTTGTGGGAGCTTTCACTCAACCGCCAAGACCCACGGACCGCTTATTGATTCAAGCGTTCCAAGCTGAGCACTAATGGCTACCTCTCACATAGCTGATGCGCCATCCATATCTACAGGTGTAGTGAGCTTACCTTGATGCCATTCGAGTTACCTCCTCTCCCGCGCACTCCGGTAGCTCCACGATCCAAGTGCAAGCTTCAAGCAAGCTCCATCCTCAAGCTCCACGCTCCAAGCTCCATTGCCGCGAGCAAGACAAGAGAAGATAAGAGAAGAGAAGAAGAGAGAAGACGATAGAGAGCTTCTCCTCCTCGGTCCCTCACCCTCACACCCTCACACTCTCACGCTCCCTCTCTCAAGCACAAGCTCAAGCAAGCAAGAAGAAGAAGAAGAAGAAGAAGAAGAGGAGAGCTACTTTTGGCCACACACAAGAATGAGCTTCTCATTCACTTTTCAACTTTATATACAAAACCCTAAATCCCTTTTGGGCGGTCATCCCCTTTTTCCCTTTTTACATGGCTGGCCATAGCCTAGGCCCTTTTTCCCATTGTCCTTCTATCTTCCTAGCTTCCTTTCCACCGCCCGTCTACATTTACAAATTGCACGGGTGAGAGCCCGACGCTCTTTTACAAGATTTCAAGGTGCGCCTTTTTATTTTAAAATGCGCCTTTCCCCTTTTGCCTTTGCCTTGGATTTTTAAGGTTACCCTTGCACTTTTGGCCTTTTCTCCTTTTCTTTCTTCAGTCGGGCTACCTTTTTTCCGCCTTTTCCCTGCGTCTTTTCCACTTCTTTCTGCTTTCTTCGTGTTGGGGTTAACATTACCCCCCTCCTAGACGAGTGCCAGTCCCATGGCACTCACCGTCGTACGTAGCAGGCTGTAGCATGCACCGAAGACATGGGTGACAAGGACGCCTGTGGTTTCCGTGGAGGCGTGTTGGTGGTGGTGTGGCAGAAGGTCCTGGGGGCCTGTTGGTGGTCAAGGTGGCTGGTGGAAGGTTGTTGGAGTTGGTGGTAGGGCTATGCTGTGTTGGGGATTGCATTGCTGGCCAGCACAAGTGTTGGTTTGTTGGGGATTCTGCTCATGATGATTCTTTGTGGGCTTGTTGGATGTTGAGGGACACGTATCAAAGTTGAGTGTTGATGAAGAGCAAACAACACCGTATACCTGCAATTGGAAAACCTCACCTGTGATCTCTCCTTAAGGGGTAGTGCTAGTCTTCTCATCGTGCACAAGACATATTTTGATTAGTTTGGGAGACAGGTCGAACACTAAGCAAGCCTAGAGTATTGTCCTGCACTTGAGGACCTAAACTGTGGATATACTTGGGTGCAAATATTATGTGAGTGCTCGTGCATACTTAGATATTACATAACTAGAAGACCGTGGGCTAGTTTCTCATATCAATTCGTGGATGAAGCAAAGTTGTCCATGGGGAGAAGGAGTACGGGTGAAGGCATATGAGACATCCTTTGCATTGTGACTGCACGATGTAGCATAATGGAATACAAGGACACCGCACTTTCAGTAGCTGGAAACTATTGGACTTGCTTGATGAGTACGGTGTACTTTTCATGGCCAATCGTGCGGTGCTTATCACCACTGATTACAATGGTACTAAGGCAGAGTGCAAAAGAAAATTGTGCAAGTGGGTCAGGGTGACAGGTCTAACCCTAGGCGAGACAAACTCCCTAGGTATGTCCTGCCCTTGATGTGCCCTGACAATTGTGGGTGATTGTAGGGGGCTAGGGGACTAGGGACGAAGCTGGTCGACCAAGGTCACCAGACGTACCTAATTTGAGGACCCCTAGGTGTTGTGCTGTGATCGTGGGTGCTCTTTATTTTTCCATTTCTTTTCTTTTCTTTTCTTTTCTTCTTTTCTTTGTTTTTTGTTTTTTTTTTTTGATTTTGCCTGAGTACAATCATTACAATATGTTGAGGCTATCAGCCTTTCGATGGGTTGGAAAATGTCAAGCTTCGAAGGCTTCAAAAATGAATAGTACCATGATGATGGTGCCCTAGCCTCGTTGTTAGAGAAGCGGTTGGCGAAAGGGGGAGATACACTTGAGATATTGCAACCCTCCTTGCGGCACATGCGATGTGGGTACAATCGAGGTGACGACTGCCGTGAGGCAACTATAGAGCTGGACCCAGAAAGGAGGCGTGGCCCAGGAATGTTTTGTGGGCCATGCAATGTGGGCGGTTGGCAAGGGTGTTGTCGGCAGCGTGGCTTTGCCACGGCTCGTTGTGGGGTTGTGGGTGTTGCGGTGATTGGGTATTGAAAATTTTCGCACAAGGACCTGTATTATCCTGCATCCACTTGTCGCTTCATGAGAGCATATGCATTGTGTATGCCGCAACTATAATAAACCAGTGCAATGCAAGGAGACATCACTTATTTGAATTCTATGGTGTTGACTAGACATTTATCACCTGCGCTTGATTAGCTTTTTCTTTTGCTCAAGGCGTAGCATATATTAAACGCAGATATGATGAGTTCATACAAGTCAGGAACATGTCAACACTTAACAAGTCGGGAACACTTAACCATTTAAAAACCAAAAGTCCTGGCCAGTTATCATTTGATAAGTCCTTTATGCCTTATGGGCTACTCGATTTGTACGAGGCGGAGCGAGTCTGGATGGCTGGGTGACTGGGGCTCTACTGGTGTGGGGCTCCCACGGGGGTGAGCAGGGAACATGTCGATCGGGATATGAATGGCGTAATCCCGGCTCGCTACCGTCTCCAAAATTTCTTTAAATAATTCATTAAATTCTTCTCATTCCCGAGCTGCCTTTTCTGCCTTAGAGCGTCTGGGGCCCGAGCGGGAGCTGGGAGTGCGTACCACTAGTGCTGTGGCCTGTTGCGGGTTTCGAGTCTCTACTTTCTTGACTCGAGTATTTTGCGGCCTTCGCCCTGGGCAATGTCTCTTGGGGCCTCGCTTCTTGGCATACCTCTTGATGGTGAGCATATAGCGCTCTGGCGGAGGGGCGCGTGCCACATGCTCCCGCCTTCTGCGAAGAGCGTCCTTGCATGCTAGATCCCCAGGATTCTCCATGCGTTCTGCTGCCAAAGGAAACCTGCAGGACGCAATCCAAGGGTTAGACCTTGATACAGGAGACAACTGTTTGCATGGAAGGGATTTTAGTGTGGTTTATGAAGCGCATATGACAAGAAGGGGAGGGGTGAGGCATGCGGTGTTTGTTGTAGGGGAATGGTCCCCATGCTGATGTTCGCGTTGCCTCCAGTCAGTAGCGGATATTAGTTTATGCTAAGTCGCATGGACTGGTTGTCGTGGAGTGGGACAGGGTACTTCCTCGGGAGGATAGACCAAAAGGGAAGAAGGTGTATGGGAAGGGACTACACCTTGTCTACACCATCAGAGTTGTTGGTCAAGGCCTCCTATGGTGGCAATATGGGTTGCATCCCCTTCACTTGGAGGTGGGGCTGGTCACCCGACTTTTAAAAGTGTGATATGAGGAGGACCTGAGGAGCTTAGCCTATCAAACCCAACTCTTCTCCCAGCGCTTGACTATCATTGCTTGTGTGTGTTGATATTTTTTATACATGGTGACACAAAAATCAGTGTTTATTTATATACATATCTATGAATCCATGTCACATCATGAGGATAAGAACCAAGTGTAGAACTCGGGGTTGTACCGGAGCATGGCACACGCATCTAGTATTCGTGGCAGCTGACTTAATACTGATAGATATTTTGCCACATGGAGTAGCATGGAACCTTGACCGAGTCTACTGGCAATATATAACTCTTCTTCGGTGAGAACCTTATCAATCAAAGGGCCCTGTAGCCAAGTCCTAGCTAAGTCCGTACCCCAAATGTCAGTGAGTACTCGAAGGGAAGTTGGTGCCACATAGGTTGGGTCCCTTTGGGATCACCATTTGGCCAATCCCTCTTCTGAGACCGTCATGATCTGAGCCCCTACTTCGGCCATTACGGCGTGGCTTTCGCACCAACGCCGCTCAAATTGACTTTGGCCTGCTTACAGTTGCTTTAGTAGCTCTATGTCTACGAGATTCGGTCGGCAGAGCACTTCATTGAACGTGACGGTTAAGCGTAGTTCATCAGCCTCCTCGTCAGGGATGAGTCGCATCTGTTCATGCAGGAGCCTATTGTAGTGCCCGTTAAGATGTTCTTGTTCTTCCCATGATAGAGGAAAGGTAAAGTAATCTCCAAGTTGCTCCTTGGGGATTGTGCCTACGTCTGCAAGGATGTAGACACGCGCGACCACTTTGAGCTTAGCCTCCAACTCAGTTAAGCATTCTGCGACACTTCTATGTTCAACGAGGGCTTGCTCGGTTGCTATCTCATGCAAAGTTCTAAGAGTTTCCTTAGGCTTTAGCATGGCTGGGGGCTCAGGCCTAGATGAGCAAGATTGGTCAACGCTAGGATTTCTTATGCTCTTGGGGTTCTCACGGTTCTCCTGAGGTTTTGCTGCTATTTTGTCATGGTTCTCCTCGGATGTGACTGGTATAGATTGGTCACCCTGTTGTGACAGCGTTGTATCCACTCTTGATTGATCAATGTGAGTTCTATTGTCAGTGGATAGAGTGTTGCAAGCAACTGTTGATGGCAACGGTTGCTTTGGTTTCTCAGAACACACGGATGTGTCTTGGGGTTCACTGCTATTAGGAGAGGCATCAATGGATCATTGGTGGGTGGACTCGATGCTTCATTCATCAGCTCTCTAGTGCCCTTCGTCTCAATGTTCTTGGAGTCCACAACCACCTGCATCTGTTGTTGTTTTCTCTGCTTTCTCCTCTTTTTCTTGGTCAATGAAGGTGCCTCTCTCAACGACTCATGACCCTGGGCTATATCGATCGTTGATGTGCTCGGTTGGGCCTCAGCATTTCCCTTATCTAGTGTGTCCTTATGGGACATAGCCGTGGTTTGCTGAATAGCCTTGCCCAATTGTGAGGGCACAATTGCTGCCCTTTTCGGAGAGTCTAGCTTTTCAACCAACTCCCTTGTGTTTGACTCCTCCGTCCTAGGCTTTAGGCACTTTGAAAGCGCTGGAGTTGCCGAGGGATTTGGTTGCGACACCTCCTCCACAGGTAAACTACTAGGGACACGTTCCACAAGGGGCATTGTCACGGCCAAGGGCTGTGACTGCTGTGATCCTTGATTGGAAGTAGTAGCAGCTAGTTTAGTGGGCTGGCTACCCTTGGTGGATTGTGGTGTCAGGTCCCTAGGGCGATCAGAAGTGGTTGTGTCTTTTGTTGGCCTTTGAGCACTCATCTGTGTAGATCGAGATCTAGTCGCATTAGGTGGCTCAGGCATATCCTTGGGTTGAGAGCTACAGATGGCATCATGTCCCACCTTTTTGACGGTTGGAAGCTTAGATGGAGATAGTGATTGGAATTGAGTAGTCGCCCTTGAAAACTGCTGTAGTGCTTCCTGTGTCTGTTTGGGAGAAGAGGGCGTAGGAGATCTAGGACTCTTGGGTGGATGTGGCACTAGCTGAATGATTTTCTCAAGGCTATTAGATGATTGTGCCATTTGCTTTATTGAGCGAGTAGCCTTGCCATGAGCAATGTTGTGCCTATGATGTTTGTTCTCCCCTTGGGAAATCACAGGCTCATTGGGCACTAATGATTTTTGTGCACGCTCAATGGCTGCATCTGATGTCTGCTTGTCAAGCACACTAGGCTGAGGATCTACTTTTTGATAGGCCATGTTTGGTTTCTTGATTTCAATAGTGAGGGGCTCGATCACTCCAATATTTTTGGTTCGAGACTTGGCCTTTCGTTTAGTTTTCCTCCTACGCCTCTTTGCTTTGGACATAATTTGGGCTTCTGATAGAGGTGGCTTAGCAGGGAGTTTGGATACCCAAATCCAATGATTGCCTGCATAATACCCTTGAGCACGAAGCAATGCCTTGGATATCCATCGTGGCATTGTGCTAGCTCTCCATTGATGCCTTCGCCTATAAGGCTTGGGCTTCTTTCGTGGTCTTCTATGATATTTTTGAGTCCAAACCCTATCCTTGGCCTTGTCTCCTAACCTTTTTGTCTCAAGTACGGCCTCACTCACTAGTTCTTTCCGTTGAACCTGCGCTTGTATCAACTCTTTCAACAACTCCTTGCTCTCATTACTAGGCTTTCTTGGTATGTCAGAATGCTCCTTCCCCTTCCTTCGAGGTTTGATGAGGTCACCCTTGCTAAACGTTGTGATTATCCTCAGACCTGGTAGTGTTAGGTGTATCCTCTGTGCTATATAGTCAGCTTCACATTTCATTGCCTTTTTGAAGGGCCTTCCTAGGAGGATTTCCTTTCCACAATTCTTGCTATTTGGAGGAACATAGAACAAGACTGGCAAGCTTTCTATTTCAATAGTTACAAGGATTCTGCACTTCCCTAGAAGTGCTTGTGGGTGTTCCCCGTAAGGGTTAAGAGTTGCATCAGTCGGTTTGAGCTCTGGTTGACCTAGTAGAGTCCATGCTTCGTAAGTCAAGATATTGAAATCTGCTCCTTCATCAATGAGAGCATCAACACTATGCTCTCTTTCTGCAGTGAGTTTGACCCTAAGATAAGCAGGTGGTACTATGTCTTCATCTTCCAGGTCCTGGATTGTAAATTTAAGCCTCCAGACAGATGCCCTTGAGTTCTCGACTGCACGACCAGATGTGGATTCTCCACTGCTGTCTTGGGTTGTCAGTGCAGTGCTATTCAAGGTACATCTCTCGTCAAGAGTGTCATGTCTAGTCATCTCGGCATTTGTAGTTTGCTGATGTTGCATTTCGCTCCGACTAGACACGGTGTGAACACAATGTCTTTGTGTTCTCGTGGTGTGGCCTTTTTGCCCTTGATGGCTAGATTGGCCCGTTGAGGTTCTAGGGTCTCTGTTTGTCTCTGTTCGGGTATGGGCTTTTGGCTGCTCTTTTGCACGTGAGAATCCATGCTCGTGTAGAGCTATTACTTCACTAGGGTCCAATTTGGAAGACCTGTCACGGCACGCGTTTTCTCTCCAACCTATTCGGGGGAGGTGCGGAGGGGGCAGAGCCCCCTCTGCGGGGGTCCGGGGGGGCAGTCCCCCCCGGCCCGCAGGGCCGTTACGGTAGACGCCATATGCAATTTGGAGGACCTTTTATAGCCAAATTTTGAACTACATGCTCTAAATTTTAGCCCGGTTATGGATCTGTGATGTGCCTTCAGCTCTACATGGCCTTAGGGGTCAATCTCCGGGTTTAGATGTATCAGAATTTGTGTTCTAGATACCTGTCCGATTTTGACAGTTTTCTGTCCGATTCTCAGATGTCCGATTTTCAGGAGTCCGATTATCAGGATCGGACGTCCGATTTTTGGGTTGGTCTGATCGGCCCAGTGGTCCGATTTTGGTCACGTCCGATTCTAGGAGTCGGATTTTCAAAGTGGTCCGATTCTGGGAATCGGATCGGACAGGGTAGTCCGATTCTGGACTCGTCCGATTCTGGACTGGTCCGATTTCCGAAATCGGACAGGTTGGTCCGAGTCCAAGTGGTCCAATATTCGAGATCGGACAGGATGGTTCGATCGGATGGTTGTCCGAGCGTCCGATTATGGACTGGTCCGAGTGGTCCGAGTCCGAGTGTCCGATTATGGACTGGTCCGATTCTGGGACTCGGACGGCTTGGTCCGATGGCGCGGACGACGGCCTGCGAGTTGCACGCGATGCCTCTAGGCTGACGTTTACTACACCGAATCGTCTAGCGCCTTCCAAATAGGTGCAGGACACTACAAGGGAATGCCAGACATGCCTAGAACCACTGTGGTGCTCGAATCGAATGGCACTCCAAGTATCTGTGCCCCTATTTCCCTGTTTTAGCCTGTTATACAGCAACAGAGAACCCTACTGTTTGTTTCTTTTTCTTTGTTTTTTTTTTCCTATCCTAATGCATCCAATCACAAAGTAAATTCCTACACTAATTCATTCCACAACATAAATCTCAAGAAAGCAAAACACCTACTTGCCAAGGAGATCAAATACCATCTTCAACCCCCTCGCTTCCTACCTATCTCAAGCACCAGTTCAGGGAAACCCTTACTTTGATGCTCGATTCAAAGTGCGCAAGCGCTCAAGGCTTGAATCCATTGGTCCCGGCAACGGAACCAAAATGTGGGAGCTTTCACTCAACCGCCAAGAC
Organism: Lygodium microphyllum; assembly: GCF_053477565.2. Lineage (NCBI taxonomy): Eukaryota > Viridiplantae > Streptophyta > Polypodiopsida > Schizaeales > Lygodiaceae > Lygodium > Lygodium microphyllum. Next base: position 96,659,234 of record NC_141154.1, on the reverse strand, counting down.
CCACGGACCGCTTATTGATTCAAGAGTTCCAAGCCGAGCACTAATGGCTACCTCTCACATAGCCGATGCGCCATCCATATCTACGGGTGTAGTGAGCTTACCTTGATGCCGTTTGAGTTACCTCCTCTCCCGCGCACTCCGGTAGCTCCATGATCCAAGTGCAAGCTTCAAGCAAGCTCCATCCTCAAGCTCCACGCTCCAAGCTCCATTGCCGCGAGCAAGACAAGAGAAGAGAAGAGAAGAGAAGAAGAGAGGAGACGATAGAGAGCTTCTCCTCCTCGGTCCCTCACCCTCACACTCTCACACTCCCTCTCTCAAGCACAAGCTCAAGCAAGCAAGAAGAAGAAGAAGAAGAAGAAGAGGAGAGCTACTTTTGGCCACACACAAGAATGAGCTTTTCATTCACTTTTCAACTTTATATACAAAACCCTAAATCCCTTTTGGGCGGTCATCCCCTTTTTCCCTTTTTACATGGCCGGCCATAGCCTAGGCCCTTTTTCCCATTGTCCTTCTATCTTCCTAGCTTCCTTTCCACCGCCCGTCTACATTTACAAATTGCACGGGTGAGAGCCCGACACTCTTTTACAAGATTTCAAGGTGCGCCTTTTTATTTTAAAATGCGCCTTTCCCCTTTTGCCTTTGCCTTGGATTTTTAAGGCTGCTGTTGCGCTTTTGGCCTTTTCTCCTTTTCTTTCTTCAGTCGGGCTACCTTTTTTCCGCCTTTGCCCTGCGTCTTTTCCACTTCTTTCTGCTTTCTTCGTGTTGGGGTTAACAATACTTTCATGCATTCATAGGGATATAACCACAATGATACGGATCCGTGTTTATACAAGTAGGAGACATGTGATGGCAGCCTTATGATTTTGGTACTCCATGTAGATAATATGATGATTGTTAGGAGCACTCATGATGAGTTAGATGCCTTGAAAAGTCAGTTGAAGAGGAGCTTTGAGATGAAGGACATAGAATAGACCTCACATATCCTCTAGATGTGCATCATGCACAATCGCTCTATGGGGATCCTTTACTTGTCACAAAAGGAGTATATCCAAAAGGTCATTGGGCGGATTGATATGCAAGATGTTAAGTCTACTACGTTCTCATGTGAAGGTTAGTCAGATTAATTGTTTCTAGTTTGATGAGCAAAAGGCCAAGATAGCCAAGATCCCTTATGCATTTATAGTGGGCAGTTTGAAGTATGATATGATAGCCACTCATCCTAACATAGCATTTATAGTGGAAGTTGTGGTATGCTATATGGCTACAATTGATAGGTGGCATTGGGATGTTATGAAGCGTATCCATGAGGTCACATAAGGGCATTGTAGATATGTGCATGTATTGTGGTGCCTAGGATATAGGAGTCGCATGGTGCATAAAATTTGATTATACAAGATATGCAGACAATAAGAAGTCCACCTCTAGTTATGTATTTACCTTATTAGAGGTATTATTTCTTAGATATCGAGGATACAAAAATGCATGGTGTCGTGCTATATGCCGCAAACACAGTGTGAAAAACCTTTGAGTGTATCATCATCTGACTTTCTTATTAATCTAGAGAGTCAATGTCCTATTAGTTATTAATATTAGTGTCCATAGCACGGATGGTTCAAAATGATAGGACTTTTGGATAAATTTAGTCTATTTTTGATCTTTTAGACATTATTTCTTATAAATATCCTTAGAAGGTGTAGAAAACTTTTAGAATAGGGTGATAAGTAGAAAGCAAGTGGCTTTTCAGCCAATTTTTAAAAATCTCATTAAAAAAATAAGGGCTTCCAAATTTGTGGCAGCACATAATCGCAATTTTTAGATAGCAAACAATACTCTAAATTGGAGGAGAGAAGAAGTGATCCAAGAAATTTTTGATCAAGTACCTTGGGTTTTTATCCCTCTTTTAGAGCCAATAGAACCATCAAATTTGCCATATGAGAAGTAGAGTAGAAGCTGGTGTTTGGTGTGCATTTTTTAGTATAATAGAGAGCTCCATGAGATCTAATGCTTGGAGATTGATTCTAAATAGTAGTATATATTATCTAGATAATCCAAAAACCATTTGTCTTAGAGTTTAGCCATCAAACAATCAACTTATGGCTGATGTACTAACCAAGAATACATAGGGTTGAAGTGTGGAGTCCCATACAAGGCTTTTATTTCCCTTCTCAGGTTCTATCAATAAATAATGCTCCCCAGAGAACTTGGGCTTCTCCTACCAATAAATCATCTGAACCTATTGACATTTGGATTATTTGGACTCTTTGTCTTGGATGTACAATAGAGTTTACATGTAATACATACAGAGTCTAAATCCTTAGGCTTTGACTTTATCTTATGTAAAGGCTTTGCAAACTTGGTAGAATGTTTTATGATTGTTTCATGATGTATGGACATGTCTTGAAGAGAACTTGATTTCAAGCATTCTTTGGATTCATTTGAATCTCTTGCCTATTCTTTTTCTTCTCTTCTATCTCCTATTTTGTACTCCCTTCTCTCTGTGATCCTCGGTAGGTGTAACTTTTTAGCTAAAATTCCTTTGACATTGGTGAGCTTGATTTGAAAGGTCACCGAAAGGAAAGGTAGGATGTGAGAACCTTTAAGAACAGTTTCTAGTGATTTCTTGCAACAATTAGTGTAGAATATGAACATGCTATACATGTACAAAAACAATAACAAGTGATGCAGATTGCTTTGGCTTAAATAAAAACTGTTGTGATGAATGCTTTGCAAGTGTAGTAGAGCATGATATAAAGTTGTTTAATGGCAAGAATGTATATGCATATTTACATACCGATACTTAGAAGATGGAGTTGTTTTGGGTTGGCTCAACTTTCATGGAGCCAGTATTTTGTACAGATCACTGTACATAAATTGAAAGCCCGAGTTACTAAATTATTGTACATGTAGGATGTTGACAGCTTTCAAGAAGACACTTCGGGAAGAATTTTACATCAAAGACACCAATTTGATTATTCGCAAGACTTTTCAAGAGTAGATTCTAAAACCCAATAAGGGTCTTGTGGCTACTATAGATGTAGAGGTGCTCAACTGCCAAGACCCATGGATGACTTATTCCTTCAAGAATTTCAAGCGAGCACCTATGGCTATCCCTCACCTAGCCGACACGCCTTTGATCCTACCGAGATGTAGTGAGCTTACCTTGATGCCTGAATGACCCTTTCCATTTTCATTCCCTTTGTTCATCTTTTTGTTTTGTACTTTCTTGCCTTTTGTTTCTTTCTTTCCCTTTTCTCTCTTCTTCTTCTTCTCGTTCATCTTCTTCTTCTCTTTTTTTTTTGGGATAAGTTACAATGTCATAGTCATGACAGAAGTTAGTCTTCGTCATCAGAGTGAGGCAAAAAGAGGCTTAATATATTTGTTGGGAAATTAGCAGCTTTGGAGATACCCCTTGAGGTTTAGGTAGACTTGAAGGGTGGTGGTGGAGAGGAATGGATGATTGTAGCAAGTGAAACGACTATCATTCATATCCTCTAGAAGAGCTAAGAAAAATGCTGGTAGTAGAGCAGCTCACATCATTAGTCAAGTGTGCAACTGTCTATAGTATTAGGATCAAAATGGAGGAGTGATAGGCTATGCTCCTATGGAGTGGGGTCTTGCCTAAGGATTATGCTAAGTAATCTAAGGTAATTACAAGTGATAATAAAGGCAGGGTTAGGGCATGAAGAGAACTCGTTAATGAAGTAGATTAAGGTATCATACAAATTTTCTGATGTGAAAATGAGGGCATCTTCATATGTAGTACAATGCCAATTATAAATTATTGGGAAGTCATAGTGGCCATGGACATTGGAGTCAAAATCCACTCCCACCCTTCAAGGGTATGGCATGAAGGTTGGGTCATTCCGCTCAAAGGGTTGAGTGTTGCAAAAGGCCATCCAAGTATCCATGTTGGTGTCGCAGATCCTCCTTCTCCATGTAGGTTGGCATTCGTAACTAGGCACAAACCTTAGCACCTCAAAAACTTTGTTTTTCCAAAATTTTGCATCTTCAGTGCCCCATAGTCTAGGGTTTTGCTCTCTCTTCTTTAGCTACTTCTCACTGAGCCTGTCTTCAATATTAATCACATCCTTCACCACCTTGATGGGCAAAACTATACACAGGGTGGTGGGGAATTGGAAATTAAAGTGGAAGAGGTTCCTGGCTATTTCTTACCTCTCCCAGATCACAAGGTTGGCATGGAAGCTTGATGGGGCATCGTCCTCACATGGTGGGATAGGTGTCAGGGGTGCCATTACTCCTCTGGCATTCCATTTTCTTCTTGTTTCCTCCACCGTTTGTTTGTCAAGATTGTGGGAGAGAAGGAAGGAGTCTCACTTGTAGCTTTCTTGCTTGCACAATGGGGGAATACACACAGAGGTGGAGGCTGAAAACAGTTTTCCTCTTCTTAGTTGTGTAAGCCAAAAAGAACTCTCATACAAAGAAATAGAAGAACCCTATATATGGGTCTCAAACCAAACTCAACAAACTAAGGTGGCATACTAACTGAACCACGAACTAGAGTAGATAAGGATAGCTGTCATGTAGCTATTATTCATGGGCGGTGTACCAACCGCATCTGCAACTGACAAGTCGGTGACATAAATGCACAATGGTCACCCTGGCATATCACGAGGTCACCCTGGCATATCAAGAGTGGAGCTCGATATCTCAACACTCCCCCTCGAGCTCAATCCCAATTCTTGTACACCAAGCAGGTCTCTGAACTTGCACAGCTTCTCTGCGCCCAATGCCTTCGTAAATATGTTAGCTACTTGATCCTCTGTGCTGACATAAACTAGATCAATAAGACCTAGTAAAACCCTTTCCCATACATAGTGATAATGCACCTCAATGTGCTTTGTTCTAGAATGATAGACTGGGTTATTTGCCAAGTGTATACTACTCATGTTGTCACAATAAATGACAACTGGCCCATTTGTAGGCTGATGCGTATCGTAAAGTAGCTTATGCAACCAAGCTACCTTACATGCAGCCATTGCTGCACCCCTGTACTCGGCCTCTGTGCTGGATAAGGCAACTGTAGGCTGTTTCTTGCTGCTCCAAGTGACTGCAGCACTCCCAAAAGAGAACACATATCCACTGGTAGATCGTCTATCAGAAATACTACCAGCCCAATCAGCATCAGTGTATCCATGCAACTGTATCTGAACCCAGTCTCATAAAATAGTCCATACTGCAATGTGGACTTCACATACCTGAGTATGCGTCTAGCCGCATCCAAATGCAGTTTCCTTGGAGCCTGCATAAACTGACTAACCAATCCAACAGCATAGCTCAAATCTGGCCTGGTAATAGTCATATAAATCAAACTTTCTACTATGCGTCTGTACATAGTAGGGTCTTCCAGAAGCTCACCTGCATCTGTGCTTAGCTTCACATTCTGCTCCAAAGGAACTGAAATAGGCTTACAGCCTGTCATCCCATATTTGGACAGCATGTCCAATCCATATTGCCTCTGCAAGAGTTGTATCCCACTTGGTGATCTAATCACCTCAATGCCCAAGAAATAACGTAGCTCTCCCAAATCCTTCATCTCAAACTTTTGCTTCAATATCATTTTCACATGAAGGATATCTTCCTCACTGTCACCTGTCATAATCAAATCATCAACATAAATGACAAGTAGCATAATACCTTTCTCTGTTTTTCTCACATAAAGTGAGAAATCTGCCTTGGAAATCTGAAAGCCAATAGTGACAAGATACTGTCCTATCTTGTCAGACCATGCTCTAGGTGCTTGCTTCAAGCCATACAATGCTTTCTTCAACCTGCAAACAAACTCAGGATGAACAGCATGCACATAACCTGGTGGCTGCTCCATATAGACCTCTTCTTGCAAATCACCATGCAAGAAGGCATTCTTTACATCCAGCTGATGTAAAGACCATCCCTTTGATGCAGCCATAGCAATGACTGCTCTTACAGTTGCCATCCTTGCAACCGGACTGAATGTTTCTTCATAGTCAATGCCATATGTTTGTGCATACCCCTTGACTACTAATCTTGCCTTGTATCTGTTCACAGAACCATCTGCATTGTGCTTCACCTTATAAACCCACTTACAGCCAATTGCATTCTTACCTTTAGGCAAAGGTACCAATTCCCATGTAGCATTTGCTTCCAAGGCATCCATTTCTTCATCCATGGATTTCTTCCATTTTTCTTTTCCCATGGCTTGCTCAAAAGAAGTGGGTTTTGGTTCCTGTATCACTTTGACTATATATGCATAGTGAATGGCTGTAAATCCATCATATTTCAGCCTATCCACAGGATACCTAACTCTAGTTGACTTGCACAAAGTAGGTTCACTCCCAGGTGCTCTCAAAACATCCTTGGTCTTCCTTACTCCAGGTGTCACAATAGAAGGAATACCCAACTCATCATCAATGCTCTGTTCTGAGCCATTGGATTCACCATCCACATAAGAGTGACTTGTATTCACATCAAACATGGGCTGATCAACCTTCTCTTTTCCTTTTCGTGATACCTGCATACCACTATCTGCATTGCTTTGAGAAGATTCTCCTGATCTCAATCTGCCTGTCCATGGCGAAGAGTGTGAACCACTGCTAGAGGATGCTCCAGGTCCACTAATATTTTGTGACTGCTGCTGTGAATTCTGTGCAGCATTACCATTTTGTGCATCTACATCATCAATCACATTTACTGGTTTATACTAGCTACTCATCTCATAAAAAACAACATCTCTGCTCACTGTAAACTTATGAGTAGAAGGGTTATAGCATCTATACCCTTTTTGCTGCAGAGAGTAACCAATAAAGATGCACTTCTCAGCTTTTGGATCTAGCTTGGATCTCAACTCATCTGACACATGTACATAGGCAATGCAACCAAAAATTTTCAAATGAGAAATATCTGGTTTCCTACCAGTATACCTCTCCTCTGGAGTCATCCCATGTATTGCTGCAGTGGGAGTCCTGTTCATTATGTAGACTGTTGTAGCAACTGCCTCAGCCCAATAAAAATCTGGTAGGTCTTTTTCATTGAGTATGGCACGAGATACCTCTCCAATATGCCTGTTTTTTCTTTCTGCAATTCCATTTTGTTGTGGGGTATGACTGCATGAATATTGCTGCTTTATGCCATGCTCTTGCAAGAACCTTGCAAACTCATTTGAGAGGTACTCTCCCCCTCCATCTGACCTTAGGCATTTTATTTGCAGACCTGTTTCTTTTTCAACCATAGCTTTAAGAGTTTTGAAATGCCCAAAAACTTCACTTTTCTTTTTCATAAAATACACCCAAACTTTTCTGCTATAGTCATCAATAAAAGTGACAAAATAATGACAGCCTCCAAGAGATGCAGCTTTAGTAGTCCACACATCAGAGTGGATTAATTCCAATGGCTTCTTACTCTCTTGAACATGTCTAGGAAATGGTTTCCTTGCCTGTTTTCCAAACTCACAGGCTTCACATACCTTATGCATTTCTGCAACCTTGAATTTAGGCAATCCTGCAACAATATTTTGGGCTTGCATTGATTTAAGTCGTTGTACATTAACATGACCAATGCGTTTATGCCAGATATCAATATTTGCAACTACACCGGTGCCATGTGCAAACATTGCTGCACTCAATTCAGACATGTCTGCATCCAATGTAAACATTCTGCCCTTCTTCTTTCCTTTTGCTATCAAGCGACCTTTATTTTTCATATCCTCAACAAAGCATCCATGAGGATTAAATCTGACCTGCAAGCCCTGTTCAACCATTTGACCAACAGAAACAAGATTCTTGGTGATATTCGGGACATGAAATACATCGGACAGGTATTTCTTTTTCCCATCCTGCATAGACAAAGGAATTTTTCCAATCTGCACAATAGGATGTGCAGTATCATCACCAGTCTCCACAAATCCTGGTTTTTTCATTTTCCTTGCATCCTCCATCCATTCTGCATGACTTGTCATGTGGTTTGATGCACCTGAGTCAACATACCATACATCATTGCTTTCTTCTACACTTGTCACAGAATTGTTCATGTGCTGCACCATAAACAAATGCTCATTTCTGTGTCACCCTGTCTACTAGAAGATGCATAATTTTCTTGTTGCAGTTTTCCATTCATTATGTCATTCTGCTTTTTATAGCAGTCTTTAGCCATATGACCCATTTTACCACAATAGTAGCATTCAACATTACTGTTTGCATTTTGGCCTCTTTGCCATCCACCACGACCTCTTTGGCTCCCCCTGCCTCTAGAGTTACCACGTCCTCCTCCATAGGACTGGTTTTCTTGAGTTTGCTGCATATTCTGATTTCTACCACGGCCTCCAAATCGGCCTCCTCTACCTCTGCCTCTACCTCTTCCAGCATTTGAGTAGAAGACAGCTTCTTTTGAAGTTCCTCCTGAAGAAGATACACCACCATTTCTCTGCTCCTCAGAAATTAGAAGAGCAATCAACTCCTCAAAATCAGGAAATCTTTCACGGACGGAAATGGATGTTCGGAACTGTGCATAATCCTTTCCTAGACCATTAAAGGTCACAGAAACTAAATCATCATCTTTCACTGGCGACCCAATGGAAGCAAGTGCATCTGCAATCTTCTTCACCTTCATGTGGTAGTCATTGATGCTCATATTTTCTCTTTGCACATTATGCAACTCTTACTTGAGCTGCATTTTCCTGGCTTGCGTATTTGTGCTATACATTTTTGACAAAGTATCCCATGCCTCCTTTGGTGTACTTGCATCCTGAATATGCACAATCATAGAGTCTGAAATGCTGATAGACAGCCAGTACATAACTTTCCTGGCTCTCTCATACCATGCTTTAAATGCATGCATTTGCTGTTGATTGGGAACATCAGGAAGAACTGGTTCTTCTTCATTTCTTGCAACAAATTTCCAATATCCTTTTCCCATAAGGAAATTCGTCATTCTAAACTTCCATGCTTGGAAGTTGTTCTTGTCAAGCTTTTCAGTGACAATCTGTGAGAGAGAATCAGACGCCATTACAGAACACTGCAAAAAATTCTGTCACTGCAAAGAACACAGCTTCAGCCTCACAAAGGCAAATCTGCAAAACTGACAGAAGTGGTATTTGACCACACAGTCACTTTCTAGTGACGATTTTGCATCAACAGGCAACAAGGATGATTCTTTAACTCCCAATGTCTCTGCGCACAAGCATATGATGCAATTTCTACAGTAACTTTTCACCGAGCTGTAGAACAGTGGCTGCACAGCATAAAATTGAGCCTTTTCCTGAGTGCGTGCAGAAAACTTTCGCCTCCAAAACAGGCCCCGAAATGGCCTCAAATAAAAAAAACAGGGTTGCCAAGGGCTAAAGCCCTTACCCTTAGCATATACTACCCTCTTGCTTCACCGCGAAGGGCGTCTCAACCTGAGACAATGCACTCTTGCAATTTCCGACTGTGCTACCTGCAGAGATCTGCTCCCAAAATAGAAAATGAAAGCAACACTGCTCCTCTTACCAGAACACCGTGAGCTTGGCTTGCTTTCTTGAGCTCCTTACCACGAACAAGGCTCTGATACCATGTCAAGATTGTGGGAGAGAAGGAAGGAGTCTCACTTGTAGCTTTCTTGCTTGCACAATGGGGGAATACACACAGAGGTGGAGGCTGAAAACAGTTTTCCTCTTCTTAGTTGTGTAAGCCAAAAAGAACTCTCATACAAAGAAATAGAAGAACCCTATATATGGGTCTCAAACCAAACTCAACAAACTAAGGTGGCATACTAATTGAGCCATGAACTAGAGTAGATAAGGATAGCTGTCATGTAGCTATTATTCATGGGCGGTGTACCAACCGCATCTGCAACTGACAAGTCGGTGACATAAATGCACAACGGTCACCCTGGCATATCACGAGGTCACCCTGGCATATCACGAGTGGAGCTCGATATCTCAACATTGTTTTCTTCTTTCTCTCAACGTTGCCTTTCTTTCTGCAGATGTATCTACGTGTCACTGCTCATCAGGCCATGGGAAAGGGGGCAGTGGGACAAGCTCTTCCTCGTGTGGTCCCATTTCAAGGTTTTTGCCCGGCCTCCTCCTCCTGCCTTGGCTATTTTTGTTCTTCTTCTGCAAATCCAAGTGCATCCACTTATGTGGGGTTAGGCCTACCAACACGAGATATTAGCATTTCTCTTCCAGGCTAGGCTAGGGCCAACTACCCAATGTTGTGGTGGCATCTATAGGCCTGCTCTCAGGGCCTTGCATGCCATTCCTAGATTCTTCTTGATGGCTTCTATGGACTCTCCCTCCTCTGCTTGGGTGACGTCCAATAGGGTATTTAGGAAGGTGACTTGCTACGTTTGGAAGCTCACCTGGGTGGCCTTTGCTCTACTTTCAACAAGTATTTTGTCTTTCTCTGCTTGAGCTAGATGGTGCGGTAGGGTTCTCACCCTCCCTTCATTGTGGGTTGCCCACTCTTTGGATCTCTTTTTCATCTCCTTGGAGCTCTTCCCCTACCTCTGTGTTAGGGTTGTTATGATTTACTCTTGTTCTTTCCCCTTGTGGGTGAGCCCCTCCTCTTTTTCCAAGTGTTCGATTTCTCTCTCCTACCTCTCCTGCTCATCTATTTCCATGAACACCCTGACTATGAGGTCTTCCACCTCTCGGTGATGCTCCTCCTGTTCCTGCTTCCTTTCTAATTCTCTTTCAAGAAGCTCTTTCATGCTCGATTTGACCATTTGCAGTTGAGCTTCAAGGTCCTAGTGTTGCAATATCAAGATTTTGTATTCGCGTTGTAGTGCAACTAGCTCCTGGTTCTCGTCTTCGAACTACTGCCTCCTCTAGGTTTTCTCATTTTCTTCCTTGGCACTGAGCTTGGCCTTTAGCTCGCTAATTTCTTTTTGGCACATGGCCACCTACTGACTTTTTCCCACTACCACCACCAACTCTTTCTTAGCTTCCAACTTAGCCACGGCTATTCTCTTTTCCTCCTTGGCCTTCTCTAATTGAGAAAGTAGCTCCGTGACGTAATTGTCGTACTTAGCACGTGGCATCACAGTTGTGGGGATGGGAGTTGTGGAGGCTCCTACCTTTTTGTCCTTAGGGTCCTGCCTTGACTCACCATTTTCCGCTGCTACCGATATTTTTTGCCCTACAGTCAAGGTTTCTATGCTCTTTGCTTGAGCTAGTTCCTTGTTGACTAAATATTGCATGCATGCCATAAGATTAGTGGCATCAACCATGACCAGGGTGCTCTGGCTAGGCGTTGCCATTGCGGGGGTAGGCACCATGTGGGGCAGAATGGGATGGATGGGGGCTTTTCCCTTGCCCTCCTACAATGTGGCTGGTGTGCCTTCAGATACCTGAGTGCTTGAACCTAGGCCCTCCTCTCTTCTTGGGTCCATCTCGCTTTGTTCGCATTGCTGCTCCATTGACTTGTGTTTGGCCAGCTCAATGCCTTCCTCTTCCTTCTTCCTCAACTCCTCCTCCTGTTCATTAACCTTTCTCCTCCTCGGCTCTTTTTGAATTTGTCTTAAATTTTTGTAGGTTTGCTTCCTCCTTTTTCTTCCTTTCTTCTTCTTACTTTTTCTATGTCATCTTTGCTTTCCTTCTACTAGATTGAATGTATTGCTCTCCCTCCCCCTCACTAACAATCCTCTCACTTGATTGTTCTTTGTCATGAGAAGGGGGTGACCTATCTGGTGTTTCATCCACTCCCTCTTCTCCATCTTGTGCCTCTTTTATCGCCTCTTGGATAAGGGCTATCGAAATTCCTCCATACCCTATAAACAAGGCTTTGGCTGAAGGCTTATTCTAGTCAGTTCCTTTCGAAGCTGGGGATTCTCCACCCACCAGTGTGCTTCCAAGGGCTAGTGCTTTAGTGGATTGGTCTATGATCTTTTGCATATAGCCATTCCAATCTACCTCATCTAGCAAATGAGATACCATGCTCTCCAGCATGGGCACGCTGATCCTATGCATGAGTGAGTTATACCTTTGGATGGAGAAGAGTGAGTGGATCATCTTGGCCTACAATCTAACTTCAGCATTAGGATGTCCTGGATGCTTATGCCATTGTTTGTCAAGACACTCTCCTTTCTCATCCCCTGCATTGCATAGACGTCTCTTCTTTGCCTCTTCTCCACCTTCAGTTCCAATCCCAATGCCTTTTCCACCAAGGCCCTACTGAGAGGGACTTGCACCTACTTGATTCATTCTATGCTTCCCACGGATACTATCCCACACTTATTTTCGAGGTTATATATCCTCAGGAATTCCATGCACTTAGTGTGGTCAGGCTCTTTTCTGAACTTTTGGATGTACTTGGTGAGGTTGCACTGGTCTATGATCCTCTTGATAGCCTCCTCATTGGTCACAACCTCTTCGATGTTGTGAATGCTCTTGAATCTGAGTTGGTGGCTGTACACCTGGTTTTCAAGGGAGAGACCATACTTTGCTCTTTCTGCTTCCATGAAGGGAAGGCTATGGGCTCGATCTTAGTGCGACATCTTCAACTTCTGTTCATAAGCCATGGTTTGTCATTAGTGCTTTTAAAAAAAGTCACTTTTTGAAAGAAAAAAATTCATGCTTGAAAAATTAAAATGTTTTAGTACAGAACTAGACTTTTCCTCCAAGTACTCTATTGATTTCAAAATTTATTGATATTTTCCTCAATCACAAGTTGTTTCATCCTACCATTGAGGTCTCCCATGTGTGCTTTTCCTTTGTTAATTTCCTTTCACCTTACCTCCTCCCCCTTTTGAAATGAGAAGAATCTTTCATAAGGTTAAAGGTTTAGATGATGAAGAGCCTTCATCACAAATCTTAGTGTTTTACTTTTGTAGGTGCCAAGCATAGAAATTCCGTTTATATTCTAAAGTAGCATAGGTGTCCATGTCCAAAGGACGGATGCCTACGTGCATAATGTAAGTGAGGACATCAAGCAAGAAGTCACTGGAGTCCACTCAACTAGCAACATGTAGCTCCTCCTTGGTGAGGATGTGATCTAAATAAGGATGTCCCTTAATGTGTTCTTTGAGGGGTTGATCAGAGAGGGTAGTCAACACCTTATATGAGGTTGGAGCTACATAGGTTGGGCCATATTCTGATGCCTTGATTGCGCATTGCTAATCAGCATTGGTCATTATTTGGCATCCCTCTAGTTCCCATTGCAATCAAAGAGCATACCATTTTTGCAAGAAAGAGGAGTTGTTGTCAGCAAGTTGTTTCAACTTCTCCATTTCTTGGTCTGTGGTGGCCATGATCATGTTCTTGTTTTATATGACATAATGAGATGATGTTTGATTTCCTGTTCCTTGGATATCTTAGTTGCAACTAACTCAGTTTCTTTGGAAGCATTAATGAATACAAATTTCGACTCCTCCCAAGAGCAAGGGATTGTTCGTACTTACATTGCTATAGGTTCTTTTAAGAGACCTAAGTCTAGTTGATCATAGCTTTTAGACAGTGTCATGAAAGTTACATCCAAGCATCTAAGGCAAGCAACCAAGTCATCCCCCATATTTTCAACTAAGTCTATGGCCAAGGTTAGAATTGATCACCGCTCCATAAGATGTTCTAAGGCCGATAGTAGGTGGTTGAGATTTGACATAACTAGAGAGTTCATTAGCTAATGGTTGCTGCTTAGTTTGCTCATGAGGTTGTAGCTTGGCCTCATGTTCGATGGGTTTGGTTGTAGTTGTGGTTGTCACACTACTAGGTGCTTTTGAGGTCTAATGGGCTAGATTTGGGCAGTTTATTAGTAGCAAGCACTACAATCTTGGGTGATAGATTGGTTTAGGCCTTGTTGATCTAGCTTTTGGAGGCTCTATGGACTTAGCGGCCCAATTCTCTTGTGGCATGAGTATCTCTGGCTTGATGTTTTGTGTGGTGAAGCTTGAGGGTGGCATTTGAGTAGGGCCTTTGGTTGTTTTGGCTTTAGGTAGCCAAATCCAAGTGTTACCCTCATAGTAGCCTTGTGCTCGCAATAAGGTGTTGGGGACCCATTGATGTTTATAGTTTCGTCTTGGCCTCCTAGGATTCAAGTGTCGGTCCTTAGCCCTATGAGGCCATGGATTTATTTTTCTAGGTGGTGGTCCTTGATGTTTAGGTACCCATTTGAAGTGGAGTTCATGGGCTTCAGCATTGGGTTTAGTGAGTTGCTGGCATTGAGGCTGTGATGAGTCATGACCCCCTCCTTAGACTTGATGGTGGGTTTCTCTACCAGTGGCTTTGCGAAATTGGAAGGAGTAATGATGCCCTTGCTGAAATCTGTAACTATGCGAACGTTGCCAATGGCTAGGTGGATATGCTATGACTCATAGTCGGCATTGTGATGAGCTTTCTTCTTAAAGGCTTGTCCTAGCAGTGACTTTGTGCCTGCATCTTTAGTGTTATGAAACACATAAAAGAACATCGGCATGCTTTCAGACTCGATAGAAATTGTAGCCTTGCACTTTTCCAAGAGTGTTTATGATTGACCCCCATATGGGCTGAGCTTAGCATTAGTGGGCTATAGCTGCAGTTTGCTGTGGGAGCTTTCGCTCAACCGCCAAGACCCACGGACCGCTTATTGTTCAAGTGTTCCAAGCGAGCTCTCATGGCTATCTCTCACCTAGCCGATGCGCAGTCGATCCTACGAATGCAGTGAACTTACCTTGATGTTTGATCGAGTGCCCTCCTCTCTCTCACACTCCGGTAGCTCCACGATTCTTGATGCTAGCTCAAGCATCCTCAAGCCTCCTCCTTCTCCAAGCCTCATCCTCCATGGCCGCGTGTGCAAGAGAAGAGAAGAAAGGAGAAGAGGAGAAGGGGGGAGGAGATGGTGGAGAGCTTCACCCTCTTGATTCCTCACTCTCTCACGTGCTCACTCCCTCACACTCTCCCACTCCCTCTCTCAAGAGCACACACAAGCAAGAAGAAGGAGAGAAGAAGAGAGGAAGAAGAAGACTAGTTTTGCCACACCAAAGAATGAGCTCTTCATTCACTTTTCAACTTTATATACAAAACCCTACTTCCCTTTTGGGCGGTCATTCCCTTTTTCCTTTTTTACATGGCCGGTCATAGCCCAGGCCCTGTTTTCCATTGTTCTTTTCTCTTCCTTGCTTTCTTTTCACTACCCTTCTATCTTTACAAATAGCACGGGTGAGAGCCCGTCACTCTTTTACAAGATTTTAGAGTGCCCTTTTTATGCGCCTTTCCCTTTTTATGGTTGCCTTGGTCTTTAACGGTTGTCCTTGTGCTTTTGGGCTTTTCTCCTTCTTTTCCTTCCATCGGGCTACCTTCTTTTCGCCTTTGCCCTGCGTCTTCTCTGCCTTCTTTTGCTCTCGTCGTGTTGGGGTTAACATTGCCCCCATCCTAGACGAGTGCCAATTCCATGGCACTTATTGGCGGAGGGAGCAAGTGGTGGTAGGCACTGAGGACTTCAGGGGGACCGGGGCTTGGGGTCTGCACTGGCGACTGGGTATGCGGGGGTTGGTTGGGGATGCCGCGTTGGGTGATTTTGCTAGCTCGCTAGATGCTGGGTGGGCAATTAGCATGGGAGGTTGATGAAGAATGAATGCCACTTGGGTTGTGGTTGTCGATACCTGCAATTGAAAACCTGTCAGGTGGTCTCTCCCTAGGGGTGGTGCTAGTCTCTGTATTGTGCACAAGACTTAGTTTGGGAGACAGGTCGAACTCTGAGCAAGCTGAGAGTGTTGTCCTGCACTTGAGGACCCAAACTGTGAATTAGTTTTGTGTAGGTATTATATGAGTGCCGTGCGTGTGCATACTTAATTATTACGTAGTTAGGAGACTGGGCGACGGGGGCCTCGTGGAGCAGAAGGGTGGTAATGGGGAGATAAAGTACACCTTTGACTGTGTTCAATTTTTTTTTATTTTTATTTTTTGCCATGGTTACATGCGGGCAGCAATACAAGGGATAATGGGAGTTCTACCCCTCATCATCCGAATTATGGGGAAGGGTGGGTGGAGGCCGGGAGGCCTTGTTGAGGAACTTCCGGCTTAGCAAGTAGCCTTTAGTATGGAGGCCGGTTTTAAGGGTGGTGGTGGAGAGAAAGGGGTGATTGCACTGTGTGAACTTGCTGTCACTCATGTCTTCCAACAGTGCAACACAAAAGGATGGCAAAAGGCCAGCACGCATCATGAAACGAGTCATGGTGGTGCTATCTATGGCATTGGGATCAAAATAAAGGGGCGGAAGGTGGCGCTCTTGGGGTGCAGGTTCCTGGTGTACTAGTATTCTAATTAACCTAAGGTAGTTACAGGTGGTGATGAAGGCTGGGTCAGGACAAGAAGAGAATTTAGTAAAGAATTTATTTATGGAGCTGTACAAGTCGGGCAGGGTGAAGAGAAGGGCGCTCCTATGGGAAGTGGAGTTGGCATTGTAAATAATGGGAAAGTCAAACCTGCCGTGGATGGACGGGTTAAAATCGACTCCTACCCTTCGAGGAAACGGCATAAAGGTGGGGTCGTTCCTTTCCAAAGGGAGGGTGTTGCAAAACGCCATCCACGCCTCCAGGTTGATGTCAAAAATGCACTGCCTCCAGGTAGGTTGGGAACTATATCCTTCCACGGTGCGGGGTATGTGGAGGACTTTGTCCTACCAAAATTCGCGGTCCTCGGTCCCCCAAGCAGTTGGGTGGGCCTCACGCTCTTCTAACCATCTAGCCTTGAGCCGGGCCCCCATGGCGATGACATCCTCCACCAACTGAATGGGCAGCACCCTATTCAGAGCAGTGGGCAACTCGAAGTGTAGGTTGAAGGGTTCCCGACTATACTCCTGCTACTCCCAGATAATCATCTCAGTGCGGTACTCTGCGGGGGAGTCTTGGGTGCGCAGCGGGAAAGGGGCGGGCAGTTTCAGGGCGGGTCTGGCCTTGAGTTTTCTTCTTGCTTTCTCCACTAGTTCCTTCCTTCGGGTGGTGTGGGCCGCTCTTCGTTCGGCGGGTGCGTCATGGGGTGGCACTTCGGTTTGTTGGGGTTGAGGGGGTGGCGGGGCATATTCCTCGTCCTGAGGCCCTAATTCAAGCTCGGGCTCACCCCCTTCCGCTTGCTCCTCCTCCTGTGTTTTTTCTTCAGTGAACCCTAGATCATCCATTTCCTGTGTTGTCAGTCCTGCTTGTGCCAGACATTTCCTTTGTTCCTCCAGGCTCTGCGGAGGTCCTCCTAGTTGCAGTGGTACGTGCAGGCCTGCCGTAAGGGCCTTGCGCGCAGTGGTTAGCTTTCTCTACAACTGATCATTGGTCTCTCCTATTTCTGAGTGGGTGGTGTGGAGTAGCGTGTTGATGAAAGTGTGCTGCTGAGCCATCATAGCAAGTTGGGCTGCCTCTGCTTGGTTTTCAGCCATCACTTTGTCGCCCTCAGCCTTGGCCAGCCGGCATGCTAGGTCCCGCACTCTCTGCTCATTGTGATTTGCCCACTCCTTTGCCCGCTTCTCCATGTCTTCCAGGCTCTCTCCTTGTCGGAGGGTCATTGCCATGAGCTGTTGTTGTTGGGCTTCGAGCTCTTGGTGCAAACGAGACTGCTCTCGGTGCTGCTCTGCAATCTGCTCGTTGAGTTGGTCCTGCGTCGTCTGTAGCCTGCGCACCTGTTCTGCCCTCAATTGATCCAGCTCTGCAACGTCCTCTCTAATTTTTTCGAGTTGGCACTGCGCCTCCAAGTTAGTTGCAGATAGCTAGTCATTTCTGCGCTAAAGGTGGGCATTTGTCTCCCTCTCCTTGGTGAGATGCTCCATCAGAATTTTCCTTCGTCCTTCCCAAGTAGCGTCGCGCTCCTTCAGGGTTTTCAGCTCCTCCACCTCCTTGGTGCTGGCCTCCTCCTTAAGCACAGCAATTTCTTTTTGATACTCTGTTATTTGTCTTACTCTGTCCAGTTGGAGGGCAGCTTGCGATTCACGCTCCGCTGCCAGCTCTTCCACCGCCACCCTCCTTTCCTGCTTGGTTGTTTGCAACTGCGCGAGCAGCTCCTTTACATAGTCATCATAGTGGCCTGCTGGGGGTAGGGAGTGGGGCCTGATCATAGTGGTGGCAGTCTCCTCCACTTTTTGTCTTTTCTCCTCTGGCCCCTGCTCTAGCTCGGTCGTCGCTGCCCTTTTGGCCCCTGAGACTGGGGTGGCCTTGGCTGCTTCCCTTGCCAACTCTCGTTCCACTAAGAATTGTAGCCAGGTAACTATATTGCTTTCATCTACCTTTGCGGTGTGCATCAGGACGGCCGTGTCAGGGGGCGTCACCTTGAGGGGAGTGGCTTGCGTGGTTGGTGCGGGGAGAGGGGAGACGGGTCTGACCGGGTCTTTTCCCTTCCCTTCTATAGGAGGCGGCGGCACAGGTTCCGGCACACCAATGCTGGGGCCGGGTGCTTCAGATTCGGATTGGTATGCCCTGCCCGCTCCCTCTATTTCTTTCCTACGTTGTTCCTCAATGGAGCGACGCGTTGCCAGCTCCAATTCTTCTTCTTCTCTCCTCCTCTCTCTTTCCATGCAGGGCTTTGGTCCGTTGCTCCGCTTCCCTTTCTGGTGCAGCCTGGCGCTCTTCCTCCTTGTCGGTGTCCGCCTCTGTTTCATCCGACTGTTCCTCCAGCCGGGGCTGGGACTGCGACAACGATTCGCCTCCTTTTCCGCCGCCTCCTTGTTTGTCCTCTTTAGCACGTCCCTGTCCTATTGCCTCGTGGAGGATCGCAGTGAGGACACCTCCAAACCCTACGGTGGAGGCCTTGGAGGACGAGGCCTTGCGGGTCGATCGAGGCGAGGGGGATTCTCCTGCCTGGCCCTTCCTCCTGTTGCCAGGGCCTTTGCTGAGGCCTCGATCGTCATTCTCATGAAGCCCTTGAGGTTTACCTCATCCAGTGCCTGAGCCGCGATGCTTTCGAGTAAAGGTACATTTATCCTGGACATGATGCTATTGTACCGTTGACTCGAAAATAGGGTATGCATCATTTTTGCATGCAGCTGGATCTCTGGATCAGGGATGTCTGCCAAGTTGACTCTGTCGTTGGTGTGGACTTTCACCTTGTCCATTCCCAACATGGCGTAGACGTCCCTTTTCGGCTTCTTCTCCACCTTGTTCGGAAGTTCCAGAGCTCATTCTACCAGTTCAGGGGTCAGCTCAACCTGCACTTGTTTGGTGGCTCCTGTGTCCCGTACTGTGATGGTGCCTCTGTTTTTGTTGAAGGTGCGTAGGAACTCTGCGCACAGGGCATAGTCTATTCTGTGGCCCACTTTTTCCAGGTACCATTGTAAGTGGCATTGCTCCATGATCCGTCGCACCGTTGATTCCTCAATAACCACATCCTCCAAGTTGAATATATGGCGGAACTTCAGTTGATTGAATGCTTTGGTTTCCACCGTGAGGCCGTACCGTGCCTGTTCCTCCTCCGAAAAAGGGAGTTTGCCCGCTTTGTCTTGGCCTGCCATGGTCACTACCTGTACATCCAGTCAATTCGCTCCTTAGTATTTTTGGCAACCAATTTGTAGGACAACCATAACAGATTTCATCATTTATAATCATGATTTTTTTCCTTTTCAACTTTTATCACCTGTTCCTGCATGGCATTTTAATTTGGAGCTTTTTCATGTGTGGTTCACTTTTAGTTTTAACTTTCATGCTTGGTTTGCTTTTTAGATTTACTGATTTACTGCCCCACTGATTTACTGCCCACTACTGCCCCACTGATTTACTGCCCACCTTTCCCTGGAGAAAAAGAAAAATCTGTCCCAGGATTGGGGTGTGGACTCCAGGTGTTCAGGTTGTTTTGTGGAGGAGCCAATCGTAGAAGTTGGGGTTATATTCAAGGTGTGCAGCGTGGTCCAGGTCACAGGGTCGGATGCCTACGTGGGTGATGTATGTGAGGACATCGGTAAGGAAATCTCCGGAGTTGATCCGACTTGCGATGTGGAGCTCTTCTTCTGTCAGGATGCGATCGAGATAGGGGTGTCTTAAGATATGGTCGTCCATGGGTCGACCTCGAAGAGTGGTTAACACTCGATACGAGGTGGGCGCGACGTATGTGGGATCATACTCGGCCGTCTTGATGGCTTGGTGTTGTTCGGCGTTGGTCATTGTGCGGCATCCTTCTGTTTCCCACTTTAATCGAAGAGTGTACCATTGCTTCAAGAAGGGAGATTCGGTGTCCACGAGGTGGGACAACCTTGCTGTTTCTTGGTTAGTGAGGCTGGACATCGTGCGCGGGTCAAACGATGGGATGAGGCGTTGCTTAATGGCTTGCTCTTCGGAGACCTCGCAAGTGAGTAGCTCAGCGGCAGAGCATGAAGCTTGTGCGAAGGCGAATTCGAAAGTCTCCCAAGAGTAAGGCATAGTGCGCACGTCTGTTGCAAGGGGTTCCGCTAACAGTCCCAAGTCTAGGCGGTCATAGCTAAGGGCCAGTGCCACAAAAGTGGCGTCGAGTTGTTTGATGCAGTCCACAACGTCAACCCCCGTGTCCTCGGCGAGGTCCGCGGCCAACGTTAGGAATGACTTCCCTTCATAGGAAGGCTTAAGGCCGTTGGGTGGTTGAGGTTTGCTGGGGCTAGAGGTTCGGTTGGCACAGAGCTGGGGGCCTATTTGAGTCAGCAGCTCGGCCAACGGTTGAATGGACGGGTCAGGGTTGATCTTAGGGACCGTGCTAGGGCGGTCGACAGGGTTGCAGGGTTGCGGGCCAAGGTGGTTGGGTGATACCGCCGGTAGTAGTGGCCGGTGCTTGGGCCGTTGGGCGTGTATGACGCCTGTGGGATGACTCTCAAAGGAGTCGGATGACTTGGGTGGATTGTGCGGTTCATGGTCTTGAAGTGTCAGAGGACCGGACTTTGCGATTGACGTAGGAGCAGGGCCTGTGTTAGTTGGTACCTTGGGGATCCACAGCAAGGCATTCCCTTCATAGTAGCCTTGTGCACGCAGCAGGGTTTTAGGGACCCATATTTTCTTAACCACGCGGCGCTTGTGATGATGGCGTTTTGGTCTTCTAGGTTTAGGTTTGTATGTGTTTCGCGGATCCGCATGTCTAGTTGTAGACTGATCCCGCGGCTTTTTCGGCACCCAGTGCAAGCGAGTCTGTTGGGGCTTTGCCTTAGGTTTGGCGGGTTGCGGTGCATGGGGATCTGGGTGTAGTAGATATGCACGGCCCTCTTTCTTAGTCCTGTGTGCAACTATTTCTAATGGTGGTCCGTTGAGCAATGCTGGGGTTACGAGGCGCTGGTTGAAAGTCGTTACAATTGCCACATTTCCGATTGTTAGGTGGATGCATTGTAACTCATAATCAACATTGCAGCGGGTCTGCTTTTTAAAAGTTTGCCTGAGCAGTGATTCTGCGCCTACCTCCCTGGCATCGGGTAGGACATAGAACAACATGGGAATAGTTTCAGTCTCGATAGAGACTGCAACCCTGCATGTGCCAAGGAGCGGGTAGGATTGGGCCCCATATGGGTTCAATCTGGCTGTTGTGGGATGAAGTGTTGGAGCGCCAAGTTGGGTCCAATGCTCATGCATCAAGATGTTAAAATCCGCCCCCTCGTCGATCAGGGCATTGAAGGAGCACGTTTGCTTGGCCGTGACCGTGATGCGGAGGTAGGCGGGTTCTACAAGCTCGTCCTCATTTTCTTCGATTTCTGTAAGTGTAGCTACTCATATTTTAACGAGCGTTTCCACCATTGGTTGTTCATGCAGTGGGTGCGTGGGTGGATAGTACTTTTTGATTCGACTGCCGTTAAAGAAGCCGATTCCCTCTCCATCCAATGTTTCCGGCTCGACATTACCAATACGACTGATTGCGCGGACCTTAAAGGGCCCAAGACCTCTGAATTTCATATTCTGTTTGTGTCCTTTAACTGAATAGAGGAGCACTAGGTCACCCGGCTCAAACTCTCGTTGCTTGACGTGCTTGTCAAACCAGGTTTTGCGTCTAGCTTTCTCACAAATAAGCGCGTGGGTGGCTAGCAGACGTACCTCCGATAGGTGTTCTAGCTCGACTAAGCATTGCGTCCATGCCTCCCTCCCCTCCCATCGTTCTTGTAGTGCTATCCGCAGGCTAGGGACAAACAATTCTAGGGGGAGAATAGCTTCGGTCCCATAGGTTAGCCTGAAAGGCGTTTGTCTGACGGTCGTCTTATAAGCTGTTCGTTAGGCCCATAGGGCCGCCATCAACTTGTTATCCCAGTCACTTCGTGAGGTTGAGACAACTTTGGTCAGGACAGTGATGAGAATTTTGTTGGTTGACTTAGCCTGGCCGTTAGCCTGAGGGTAGTATGGTGAGGATTTGCGATGGATGATGAGGAATGTGGATAGGAGATGGGCTATTACTTCGTTGATGAAATGCGTTCCCTGGTCGTTGACCAATTCGATGGGGCACCCAAAACACGAGATCACTTGTTCCCATAAAAACTTGGCAGTTGTCCTAGCGTCGTTTTTCTGCGTGACCCTCGCCTCCGCCCATTTGGTGAGGTATTCCGTGGCTACCACTATATATCTAGCCTGTGAATATTGTGCCGCAGGGCTGATGGGTCCTATGAAGTCAATACCCCACTTTTCGAAAGGTTGGCGAGCGATGACTGGGGTTAACTCCATTTGATCTTTACGGATTGGGACCCTCGTCCGTTGGCACGCATCGCAGTGTTTGACAAATTGTGAGGCATCCCCAAAGAGCGTGGGCCACCATAGCTGGGACTGCAACACCTTCCATGCTGTCGTATCCCCGCTAAAGTGTCCTCCTGCAATGCTGCTGTGCATCTCTGAGAGCACATCATGCATCTCATGCTCACATACGCATCTACATAGCAGACCGTCTTGCCCCAGCCTATAGAGCTGGCCTGCAATGAACTGATAAGGCTGGATTTTCAGGATTAATCACCTAAGTCATGCTCGTTCCATTGGTCGTTCGGGCAGCCCATGCTCGAGTACTTGGACTATGTCGTCTGCCCAATATGGTGTCAGGTCGGCCCTGAATAGGTCTTTTTCACTGGATATGCGGAATAAGTGGCTGTCTGGTAATTCGTCCACTATGCCTTGTCCAACAACTTCTCCTGTGGGTATTCGGGACAGATGGTCAGCCATGTAGTGTTGTTTTTCCTTTCAAACTACCACTGAGAAGTCGAACTCTAGAAGCAGGAGAAGCCATCGTGCTATATGTCCTGTAGCGCAAGGTTTGTTGACTAGGTAGAGCAGAGCTTGATGGTCAACAAAGAAGGTGAAGGGGGTGGCAAGCAGGTAATGCCGGAACTTCTTCACAGCAAACACCATAGCTAATCCCTCCCTTTCTGTTGTTGAATAGTTTATCTCTGTTTCAATGAGCTGCCTACTTGCAAAACTCACTGGGTAATCTAAGTTATGCTCACCCGGTTGGCACAGCACCGCCCCCACAGCGAACTTAGATGCGTCGATGTGTACGTGGAACGGCATGGTCCAATCTGGGGGTCGTAGGATAGGTGCTGTCGTTAGGGCTTTTTTCAGTTCCTCGTAGGCTCGCTGGCAGGCTTCGGTCCACTCGAAGGCAATTAGCAGCTTGTACAATGGCCTAGCGATCAGCGCGTAGTTTAGTACAAACCGCCGGTAGTGTCCTGTGTGACCTAAGAAGCATTGAACCCCCCTATAATTACTTGGGGGTGGGAGGTCCACGATAACCTTGACCTTTGAGAAGTCCGTGGCAATGCCGTTCTTCGACATCACGTGTCCCAGGATGCAACCGTGCTTTACCCAAAACTGACATTTCAGGGGGTTGAGAGAGAGACGATATAAACGGCACTGTTCAAAGACTGTCGGAGTTTTTCGAGATGTTGGTTCCAAGCCGAATGGACACATAGGTCATCGACGAAGACCTCCAACCCCTTGCGAAGCATATCCTTGAATATGGTGCACATGAGGCGTTGAAAGGTGGCGGGGGCATTGGTTAGCCCGAATGGCATGACTACATAGGCAAAGACGCCCCACTCAGTGGTGAAGGCGGTCTTGTGCCTATCTGCAGGGTGCACTTGCACCTGATTGTATCTCGAGAAGCCATCCAGGAAACTGTAGGCTTCCTCACCTGCCACCCTCTCAAGCATGTGCTCAGTGTATGGTAAGGGGTAGTTGTCTCTCTTTGTCGCTGCGTTTACTTTCTTGTAATTGACGCACACTCGAATCTTGCCGTTTTTCTTCATCACAATGACTATGGGTGATACCCAGTCCGTGTGCTCAATTTCGTAAATGAACCCGGCTCGCATTAACTTGTCAATTTCCTCCTTGATAGCATGGGCGTGCTTGGGATTCATGGGGTATAGTCGCTGCTTGACCGGCATTACATCCGTCGTCATGGGTATGTTGTGAGTCACAACACTCGGGTCCACCCCTCGTAGCTCGTCTAGGGACCAAGCAAACACATCCCGGTACTCCCGTAAAAGAGTGATGAGGTTGGATTCTTCCTCCGTGGTCAGGTCCTCGGCAATGAACACCGGTCGGGGTGTTTCCCGTTCCAGGGCTAGGTTTATCTCCTTGACCTTGCCTGGCCCTTCGATGGGTTCACAGATTTGCCCTTGGCATTTGGCACTTAACAGAACCACCACCCTGTCCCCTTTTTTGAATTTCGAAAAGCGCTTAGGGAGGTCTCGCGGCTTTCGTTGTTCTTCCGATCGCACGTCGTTGGAGCGCTCTGTTTTATTCTGTCGTAGTCGTCGGCGCCTCAGGTGGATAGGCAGATCTCCCCTGGTGCCTCTGGCCGTGGGTGGCCTAGGGATTTCCGGGTCATCCTCCAAAGTAACTTCAGATTTAGAGTCGAGTTCCTCATTTTCACTAGGGGAGGTGGTCTCTCCTGGCGGCCACAGTTCGGAGGGCGACTCGGTTCTAAGCAAGGCTACCGCTTTTGGTTGGGTCAGGCCGGCCTGCTTAAAATCCACAGCCCCCATTTGTTCCAACCACGCACGATCGTATTTCGCACACATGACCCCTTGGTCCATCCAAAGGGCCAGCCTCGGCTGTGGTTTTGCATCCGCTCGGATTTGCTCAATCTCTCGCCCTTCGGTATCATATTCTACCGTGTCCATCTCACCCTCACTTTCTTCATTGAAGGGTTGGCAATCTTCGTATTCATCACCGGAATCCACCTCGCTGGACTGCTCATCGTTCTCCAAGGCCTGTTCTGCCTCATTTTGTTGGTCGGGGACCAATGCCCAGTTGTATCTGAGATTTAGTTCGTGCACTCTGGTCCACTTCCATTCGGGTTGTTCCAAGAGGTCTTGGAGCGGCTTGAGATTGGCGGCTGCGTTGCGCTCCAGTCGATTCGTTAGGTGTCCCAGTATTCCCTGAAGTTCTCTCCTATTGGTTGGTACTTGGAAGGCGACATGTTTAGGTCCGTCATGGAGGCTTGCTGCCATCATGTAGACAAGTGTGGGCTGTGTTTCTCTTGGCTTGCCAACTGTTTTGACAGCCTGCTCGTATGCTTCAGGATCTGAGAATGGCAGATCAAGCGTAGCGAGAACGTGCATCCAATCCGGGCAAGGGATATACTTCGTCAAGGACCCGCGGGGTTCCTTGTTCTTGTCGGTTCCTTTGAGTAGAGTGGAGATGGTATCTAGGTCAACTGGTGAGGTCTTCCAAGTGTCCATCTCTATTCTCACAGCATCAGCTCGGTTGCCCAAGAAGATCAGGTTGTTACCCCAGTCTTCGATAACTCTGGCATTGCGCATCCAGGGTCGACCCAATAAGATGTCATAGTCTACTCCCTTCATGACGATGAAGTCGACATAGAACTGGATTCCTGCAATCTTCACTGGCCAATTCTTCAAGACCCCGAATGGTCTTACTCGCATGCCATTTGCTAGTGTGATGTTAAACCGGGCAGTTTTGACGGGCGGGTTTCTCCACTTCTGTAGCACTGCATAGTTGAGCACACTGACCCCTGTGCCTGTGTCCACGATCCCCCTTCTCGTTGTGTCCCCTAGGGCTAGGACTGGCAGGACTGCGTGCATTTCTGAGCCCTCCCAGAAGGCGTTGATGTGCAAGGACTTAGGGCTTGAGTGTAGCGTTAAACTTGGCAAGTGCGTTTCCGCATCCTCCTCTTGAGCATTTCCTGGGGCTTGCTCGTGTGGTCTGTTGATCCACCATTTGAGATCCTGCCACAGGGTCGAGTGCTGCCTGAGCAGCTCTCCCAGCGCAATCGTTACAGGGGTGGTCACTAGTGTGGTTAGGAGATTGCTAAACCCTTGTCCTGCTCTATGTTCAGACTGTCCGGGCCAATGGCCAGGGCTATCCTGTGGTTCTGTTACATCTAGGCCTGGCCTTGTCCTTGTCGGTTCTGCTTGTGGCGTAGCCGCCTCGGCAGACTTAGGGTGGGGTAGCGATGACGGCGCACTCATGTTGGAGAGGTCCTCAATCTCATCCTCCGTGATGGGCTCGACATCATTGAGGTGCTGTTGAGCCTCCCTCACCCATTTCTTTACCTTTTCTATGGCTTCCAATTGCCGCCTGGGGTGTGGGTATTCCCCCACCTTAGCGCTCTCCGATTGCGCAGTTCTAGGGGCTGAAGTTTCTGCCTCTGCGTCTGAGACTTTCTTGCCGTGGGGCAAGGTCGTGATGCTGTCGGTTTTTAGTGTGACCTTAGCCTCTGACCTCTTCTTTTTCCGCCTAGGGATTTTCTTTCCTACAGAGGCAGCGTTGAGGTTGCTAGGTCCTGGCAGAGAGACGCCATCCTGCTTCGTTTGTGCTCGGGTCATCACTCGTAGGGGAATAGGTGTGGCCTCCCCATCGGGGTTTTCAACACCAAACAGTCCCAGCGGGACGGACGACAAATTAGACGTCCCAGAAGGCGGCTTCCGCTTTGGGCAATCTATGAAAAGATGAGTGATTCCGCACTCTGCACACCTTTGGTCGGCTTTGTCCCTATTTTGCTGCTCTCTTTCTGGGCACCGTGATGAGACGTGGTCGGGATGTCCACATGTCCAACAAGTGACTGGATCCGATGGCTGCCCTCCCAGGCCTCTACCCTGTCCTCGTCCTAGTGCCATCACCGGTACTGGTCAATAATCCATGAGGATTACATTGCCCTCGTCGTCATGCGAGACGTACGGGTATATGTAGGTTTCTTCGTCACTGGGCTCCTCTACGTAATGCAGAGGAGCATCGCTCGGTGGGTGGGTCACATAGGGACTAGGCGGCCTAGGGATACCGGTAGGGTTTATGTCCAGCCTAGGGACCGCTGGCTTCGTATCGTTAGGTGCTGGTAGGGCAAGAGGAGCTCCCCTTCAGTAGAATGGCTGTGGCCTGTTAGCTGGAAAGAGCTGGCTATAGGGCTGCGTGTACGGCAGTCTTCGTGGTAGTCTGCAGTGTGCGGCATCATGGCTGAACCTTCCGCAGTTGGTACAGGGTCTCGACCTAGGGTCCTGACATTCTGTTGGCAGGTGGTTTCCTCCGCAGTACACGCACTGGGTGTGCTGACGCGTAGGTCGCATTAACATGTCCTGTATTTTGGCCAGCTCTGTCTTGACCTCGGCCAAGCCATGGTCTGCCTCGGCGGACTTCCCCTTATCGTGGGATGACGTGTTGGATTGCTCGCTAGAGGTTGGCATTCGTTCTAAACTCCGTGGGTTGACTTCTTCCGGGTTCGAGCTCCTAGAGCTCCGTTCCCTCAGCTGGTCATCGACCCTAATGGCCTCCTCAAAAACTCTAGCCACCACGTCCCTTTGCAAGCTTGCAAGCTCGAGTTGCCCGCTAGTGCTTTGTACAATTCTTCATCTCGAATCCCGCTGATGAACACGGTTGACACTGCCCTGTCGATCAGTGTTTTGCCCAAGGAGATTCTCTTAAGGAGACTTCTAACGTGGGTGACGTAGTCGCGGATGCCCTCCTTCTCCTTCTGCTTGACGTTCATCAGACGCACTAGCAGGTTGTGAGAGTATCCGGGTTCGGCAAATCTCTTAACGAAGAGATCCTTGAGGTTATTGAAGTTAGCTCATTCTACATTATCTAGACTTGTATACCACGTCCTACCCTTATCGCTTAAGCAAAGTCCGAATGCTTGCGAACGCTGGGTCTGGTCATTGAGGCCATTGGCTTCGCAGACCTACTCGAACTGCTCGACAAAGCTGTACGGGTCGTCCGGTGGTTGGTACTTGTCGAGTTGCTTAGCGACAATAGGTATTTTGGCTTGGCTCTTTGAGCCCTGGGTTGCCCCTAGTCCTGCAAGTAGCGAGGTTGCTAGTGCAGCGGCATTTTGTTCCACTGCGGTGTTATCGAGCAGCCGTTTCATGAGGAGCTCGCCCAGCGTCAGGTCTCCCTTGAGTGCTCTTTCTTGGTCTGTTCGGTTTCAGCCAGCCAAGTTCAGCACTCGCTGCACCTCATGCAGCTCCATGCTTTGCCTTAGGCTCCTGGCTTGTTGGTCCCTATTATAGTCTGCTATGCCCTGCAACGCCTTGCGGGCTAGCCTCCTCTCCTCCTCTAGGTCTGCAATAATTGCCTCCGCTGTCCTGCCATGGTGTTCGTACCGGGCGTGCGCATCATAACTGCTCACCATTTGCTGTATGGCTTCCGGAAATGTGCTAACATCTAGCTCCCCCGCAAACCGATGATCTGGAACTCCCTCTGTCATGGTGAAATCCTCACGCCTGGTTGTCAGTCAAATCCTTGTCGTTGTTGCTCCTTGCTTGATTCTGCCTTGCGCTCTGTGCGTCTGTCACGCTTGGGTTTTCTCCTAGTGGTGGGTTTTTTTGGCAATTTATCTGAGTGAGTTCTTTTTAATTTTTGAATGCAGTGCTCAACTTAGGGCCACTCGTAATTGTGTTATCCTTGTGCACTCGTGCTCAAACAGGCTTTCGACTTTCCTAAGTGTTCTTCAAGTGCGAAAATTCGATCAAAGTGCTGTGAGTGCTTTCCCTGTGTCTTGCTCACTCTTGTTTGTTTTGGGCCTAACAGGCTTTACTACTCTATTCCTGGCCGCCTTATGGGTCACAGGGCCCTATGCTGCTTCCTGTTGCACACGTGGGGGGTGGGCCACTAGGGGAGTGCCCCAGTGTGCTCCTAGATGGGTCAGGTTTTGTTCTGGTTTGACTCTAGGAATCGGACGTCCGATTTACCAGTGGTCCGATTGTGGGGATCGAACCAGGTATATCAGGGCGAAGTGGGGGTCTTAGGGTCCGTGTGTCCGATTCTCAAGAATCGGACGGGCGAATGTGCGAGGAATCGACCCGATTCTAGGAGGTCCGATTCTAGGAGGTCCGACTGGTGACGTGTATTACTCCGTCCGATCGGACCGGGTGGGTCCGTCCGAGTGGTCCGAGTAGTTGAGTCGGACGAGTTGGTCCGAGCGTTCGATTTTAACAAAAGGGACTGGTCGGTCGAGTGCCACATGGCACGTCCGATCGGACCAGTTAGTTCGAGTTTAGTGATTGAACGGGTGGTTTCGATCGGATGATTTGTCCGAGTGTCCGATTCTGGGAATCAGACACTGGGACGGCCGTCCGATTCCGCCGGTCCGATGGGTCGCGCACACCAATTTGCTCGATTTTCACTAGGTGCATTATCCCATTGGTTGTGCGATTACTCCGCGACAGAGTTGGAGTGGGGCGGGCGAGATCGATTACCTGAAGTCGCCGAATGCGATGTCCTCCTAGCTCCAGTCGATCGGACAGCTGCCCAGCTCACTCACTCTCTCACTCTCTGTCTCTTTCGCTCTCTGTTGGTTGGAAATGGGGTCCTCCTGCCCCCCCCAGAGTTTTATACTCTGCTAGTTCTGCCCTACACCCTCCGAGTTCCTTCCCTGGTGTTTCTTATGCCGTTACCTTGCATCTACTCCATTTTTCCCTTTGTTCCTGTGATTTCTCCCTTGTTTCATAGCAGCAGCCCTCTGCCTTTTCGTGCATGATTTCCTACTGCTAATCTATCCTAAACACATCCTGAATCGAAAACAAAACACTGAACCAATTTCTCCATGTTTTCCAGTCATTAATAACCAGATTGTTCCAAAACACTTACCTGTTCTGAAGATTAAAAACACCAGACTTCCTACCTATCTCAAGCTCCATTTCAGGGTGAATGCCCTACTTCGATGCTCGATATGGGGCGCGCGAGTGCTCGAGCTTGAATCCGTTGGTCCCGGCAACGGAACCAAAATGTGGGAGCTTTCGCTCAACCGCCAAGACCCACGGACCGCTTATTGTTCAAGCGTTCCAAGTGAGCTCTCATGGCTATCTCTCACCTAGCCGATGCGCAGTCGATCCTACGAATGCAGTGAACTTACCTTGATGCTTGATCGAGTGCCCTCCTCTCTCTCACACTCCGGTAGCTCCACGATTCTTGATGCTAGCTCAAGCATCCTCAAGCCTCCTCCTTCTCCAAGCCTCATCCTCCATAGCCGCGCACGCAAGAGCAGAGAAGAAAGGAGAAGAGGAGAAGGGGGGAGGAGATGGTGGAGAGCTTCACCCTCTTGATTCCTCACTCTCTCACGTGCTCACTCCCTCACACTCTCCCACTCCCTCTCTCAAGAGCACACACAAGCAAGAAGAAGGAGAGAAGAAGAGAGGAAGAAGAAGACTAGTTTTGCCACACCAAAGAATGAGCTCTTCATTCACTTTTCAACTTTATATACAAAACCCTACTTCCCTTTTGGGCAGTCATTCCCTTTTTCCCTTTTTTACATGGCCGGTCATAGCCCAGCCCTGTTTTCCATTGTTCTTTTCTCTTCCTTGCTTTCTTTTCACTACCCTTATATCTTTACAAATAGCACGGGTGAGAGCCCGACACTCTTTTACAAGATTTTAGAGTGCGCTTTTTATGCGCCTTTCCCTTTTTATGGTTGCCTTGGTCTTTAACGGTTGTCCTTGCACTTTTGGGCTTTTCTCCTTCTTTTCCTTTCGTCGGGCTATCTTCTTTTCGCCTTTACCCTGCGTCTTCTCTGCCTTCTTTTGTTCTGGTCGTGTTGGGGTTAACATTTGCCAATTTGAGTCCAATGATCAGGAGTTAAGACATTAAAGTCAGCTCCCTCATCGATCAATGCATTGAGGGTGCATGTGTGCTTGGGAGTGACCGTTATGCTTAGGTAAGCTAGTTCTGTAGCTTCCTCATCCTCATTGTCCATCTTAGTGATAGTGCTACTCATACTTTGACAGGGGGCACTAGCATTGGAGGCTCATGCAGTGGGTGCGTGGGAGGAAAGTACTTCTTTATATGGTTGCCATTGAAGAAGCCTATGCCCTCACCTTCTAGGGTTTTGAGTTCTACGTTACTAGTTTGACTGATGGTTCAAACTCTGAAAGGACCTAGCCCCCAAAACTTTATTTCTATTTATGACCCTTGACTAAGTACAACAGTGCTAAGTCACCCTGTTCAAAGTCTCACTACTTGACATGCTTGTCAAACTAGCTTTTGCATCTTGCCTTCTCACATATAAGTGCATGGGTGGCTAGAAGCCAAGTTTTCAATAAGCATTGGAGCTCAACCAAGCATTCACTCCATGCCTCCTTCCCATCCCATCTCTCTTGAAAGGCTATCCTTAGGCTAGGAACAAAGAACTCTGAGGGTAGAAGTGCCTCAGTTCCATAGGTCAACCTAAAGGGAGTCTGACCCATAGTCATTTTATAAGTCGTGTGGTAGGCCCACAAGGCGGTCATCAACTTGTTATCCCAGTCACTACACGAAGCACTCGGGGATGTTACTATACATATATCCTCTACATCATGTGCATTCAAGGCCTATTTATAAAAATCCTTATTTGTAAATTTTTCTTGAATAAAAGATAACCATTCTTCATTCAATCTATAAATAACCCCTTTAAATTACACCCTTTTGTATGTAAAAAATATATAAATATGATATTTTAAAAATACCTTATTTTGAACCCACATGATGCACACATATATTCATGAGTAACTTACCCAAGACGAAGCAGAGATTACCTTGGTGAGGACATTCACCAAGATTTTATTTGTGGATTCATCTTGGCTATTTGTCTGAGGATAATAAGGCAAAGACTTCCAATGGATGATTAGAAAGGTGGATAAGAGATGAGCTATCACTTCGTTGATGAAGTGTGTGCCTTGTCACTAACAAGTTTGATGGGGCAACCAAATTAAGAGATCACTTGCTCGCATAAGAACTTGGCAGTGGTCTGAGTGTTGTTTCTTCTCATAACATGTGCTTCCACCCATTTTGTTAGATAATCAGTGGTGACAATGATGTATTTAGCTTGTGAATATTGTGCAGCAGGACTACTAGGTTCGATGAAGTCAATTCCCCATTTCTCAAAGGGTTATTGTGCAATGATTGGGGTCAGCTCCATGTGATCCTTATGAATAGGTACCTTGGTCCATTGGCACTCATCACAATGCCTTACGAATCGTGTTGCATCTTGAAAAAGAGTGGGCCACCATAGTTGGGACTATAGCACCTTGCGGGCTGCCGTGTCTCCACTGAAGTGTCCTCCTGGATTCCACCATGTGCCTTTGTGAGTAAATCATGCATTTCATGCTCACATACATGTCTGTGCAACAACCCATCTTTCCCCGACCTATAGAGTTGGCCTGCTATCAGCTAATAGGGTTGGATCTTCAAGATGAGCTGCCTATGTCGGTTGAGCCTTTTCTATTGGTCATTCAGGTAGTCCATGCTCAAGTACTTGGACTAGCTAAATCTGCTCTAGCATAGTTATCCTTCGCATTCAAATCTAATGCCATTTGTATACTAGGGTTGTGTCTAGTTCCTTTGGTGAGTTATTGGGGTGTATGTCTTTAGCTCTAGATGTGAGAAAAGAAGGCATTTGTATTGCATCTATGATAAGGGACTAGTACAAGTAGGATGGACTAATCCAAGTGGTAGTAACTAGGTTATGATGTATCGATCATCACTATTTGAAATACATAAGAGAGAATGTGTGTTTGTTAAATAGAGTGTGCCTTGTATATTGTTTTGTAGCATGACTATTGTCCCCTTTTCTCACACAAAAGCGTAAAGCAAGTGAGGTAAAGCCTCATGAGCTTTGCAAAGACACTGAGAACATGATGCATGATTAGTGGGCGTGGTGGAGAATTCTTGGTGATCATCAAGGATATTACTCTTGATAAGTTCATGTGATCATGCTTGTTATTGGTGCAATGCAATTGATGGTTGATGGTTATACTTTTGGTGTTGTGAAGGAGGTCAATAATGGTATTGTAAAAGGACATATTGGGGTTTGTTGTTGAATGCATCAACCCCCACAATGCTAAGGAAATGCAAGTTGAAGTTGGAGTGGGTGGCATATAAAATGATCCAATAAGGGGTGCAATCAATTGTAAGAGCCCTATGGTAGGATGTCATCTACCATATTCATCGATGATAGGTGGGCTTGCTACTAGGAAGACATTGTTCAATGGGTGCCATATATGAGAGGGGAGGGATGAGTATACAAGTTATTATATGTTACGCTTCAATTGCATAAGGTAGGCTATCAAGTGGGCTAGTGTGAGATGTTTGCCTATGAGACAATGACTCATATAATAATTGTGTCTTATGGCGACCACAAATCTTGATGTATTAATCTAATGTAGAGGGGGGGCATTTATGCATATGCTTCTCCCTCTTCCACTTACATAATATTGTGATGGTCATTTATGTATCATTTGGATACACATATCCTTCTCTCTCTTCCACTTACACAATATTATGGATTTTCTGTACATTTTTTGCTCTCATTTTAGTGTCCCGCTATAGGTAAAGCAAGTTAATTATACACACCCTTCTTTACTTCAAGAGAAATATTGCTCTCATCAAGTCTCTAGGTCAAGGCATTGTGGTGAGTTCTTTGTGTCTAGTGTAATGATACTCCCTAAGGAGCCTGGGGTCTTCAAGTGGTGAAGGCGCTTTCAAATTCGGAGATTAACAAGTTTTTGTAGGGGGAGTTACACATCAATGGTGTGTGATATTGGTGAGAGGCTACATATGGTGATGCGCTTCAACTACTACTAGTAAGAAGGCTCAAAGTAATTGAGAAGGTAGCTATCGAAGCCTATGAGCTTTACAAGGTTGATGATGGTCACACCAAAGCTAGGCTAATCATTGGTGAGAAAATCCTTCGTATCTCTCGAGTGGTGGAATCTAAGAGGTTAGAGCTTTAGCAAGACACATCATGAAAATTTGTAGTGGAAATTTGTAGTTAATGCATAAATGAATAATCCTATTTTCTACAACTTTCAATCGGTTCAAAACATTAGGATGGATGTTTGCATTAGTAGAAAGATACATTTTCAGCAAAGGTTGGTCTTCTATTTTGGAGCTAAGAGGTTGAGAGAGATCATAATATTTCCTATTTTTAATTATAACATCTCCTTTAATGTGCACATATTCATTCTACTCTAAGTGTATCCCATGAACCATAGGGATTTGTATGGACCTATCTGTCCTCTTGCTACGCAAACCGTGCACATAATAGCTAGCACAAAGCTCAGGTTCCAAAATATCATAAGGGACTTATTGGGCCATGGTCATCTTGCTGAGATTAATGCATCTATGAATCCATTTATTCTGCCCTTAATAAGATATGACTTGGGCCTCTAGACGTGTTCATCTTTGTTTTGTATTGAATTAGATCAACATTTTCCTATCATGGCTTTTCCAAGCTTTTTTGGGCACAAAGGGGAGAAAGATCTAGACTTTCTAGATGACTTAGAAATTGCCTTCCTAGTTACCGGCCGGGATGATAAAGCAACCAAAGTACTGACCTTCTCTTTAGTTCTAAAGGGTGATGCTCAAGTGTGGTATCAAGCTCTCCCGGAGGCTACAAGGGATAACTGGGAGGATCTCAAGACTGCATTCTTGCATGAGTACCAAGATAAGGACCCTTCTGCAGATCTCTAGAGTCAACTCCTAGATCTTTGCCAAACCTTACTAGGGGAGTACCAAGCATATGAAGGCATGTTTATAAAATTGTGGGATAAATGGATAGCCTCCTTAGCTAAGGGAGAGAGAGTACCTGATTGCCTTAAGAAAGATTGTTTTCTGGCCGGACTCTACCCTCTACTAAGGGAGAATATCAAAGGCAAGTTTCCCACATCCTATGAGAATTCAGTCACCTATGCTAGGTAGAAAGATAGAAAATTGAAGTATCAAGCCCAGTTGAAAGGGGGAGTTGAGCCCATGTAGGTTTTACCAACCATGCCAAGGCCTAGAGAAATAGCAAAGGGCCTACCCGAACCAGAAATGCCATAACAAGAGCTCCTACAACACATTACTAATCAACTTGAAAGCCTTTCGTTGAATTTAGTGTAAGGAGTCTGGCCCCCTACCCTTGCAAATGAAGGCAATCAAGGCTCAAGAAGACAAGAAAGAGAGTATGTTTGCTATAATTGTGGGGAGACTAGCCATGGTATGTACTTTTTCCCTCATCCTAGGCGTCTGCCCAGGAAATGGGTTTCAACCAAGAAGGAGGGGACAACAAATGACACCAACTTGGGAGAGGCTTGTTCCACCAAATCCAGGGCCTTCACCATTGGTTCAAGTTCTCCAGCATCCTCGACCACTTGTAGAGGTGATCATGATGTCAGGATGATCAGTTTGGATGAGAGTGATGTCAAAGGAAAGGCCAAAGTAGTAGAGGTTGGTGAAGAAAACCCGTAGAATTGAGAGGATGAAGCCTACACCACCAGAGGAGGTTAAAAATATGAAAGAAGAGGTAGAGTCTTCTAAGGCTTCAAAAACATGCGGTAGGTAAAAGAGGAGGGCTCGCTCATGCCGACGCATTGAGGTAGATGATTTTTCCCTGGGTAAAGGTACTAGAGCTTATGATTTGCTTGCTGATGTGAGGGATCAAGGGCCAAAAATTTCATGGCCACAATTACTACATCTATCTCCAACAGTGTAGCGATAATGGTC
This sequence comes from Lygodium microphyllum, assembly GCF_053477565.2. Lineage (NCBI taxonomy): Eukaryota > Viridiplantae > Streptophyta > Polypodiopsida > Schizaeales > Lygodiaceae > Lygodium > Lygodium microphyllum. Next base: position 96,623,486 of record NC_141154.1, on the reverse strand, counting down.
AAAGATGATAAGCATTAAACCAATGAATACAATCAAGGCTAGAAAGAAGAAATATATTGTGCCTCTAGTGGAAGTCGAAATCAATGGGCAGAGAGTATCAAAGACATATGTAGATGGAGATACAGAGATTTGTGTCATGACAAAAAAGTTGATGTATTGATTGGGATTAGAGGTAAGTGAAACTACTAAATTTGGGGCCAAAATGGCTAATAATATAGTAGTAAATTGTTTGAGAGTTATAAAGAAAGTGGAGTGGAATTGGAGCTTGGCATGTATGTGATGCCAGTGAAGGGGGACGGCTATCCACTCATTCTTGAGTGACCATGGGTAATGGGAATGAAAGCCAGATAAGATTGGGAGATAGGGGCTTTAGAGTTAAGGCCATAGAAGGGGCTGCAGAAAAAATAGAAAAGCACTATCTACAACATGAAGGAGGGCCGACAGGAGGATCTTGCATTAGAGACCACCAGTGATGAATGGAGTTCCAACAAGGATTGATCATCTACGACGACAGAGGGTGAGTCTTCTAATGAGAAGGAAGAAAGCTCTTTAGAAGTGATGGGGATTACATTGAAAGGGCCTTCTAGTAGTAAAATTCTGTAGCAGCTTCCAAAGGTCGAGAAGGAGGGGTTAGAAAAAATGTTGGCTAAGGATCTATCAGCTGAGGAGAAGGTAGCCTACATGGAAGTGGTGACAAAACACTTTGCACTTTTTATTTTTTATTATGAACACATCACAGGCATGATATCAGTACAACTGTGGACTAAAAGTTGCTAAATGCTGCAACAAAGAGAGATCACTTTCCTCTTCCCTTTCAGAATGAAATACTCAATGAGGTGGCGGGGCATGAGAGATACACTATTTGTGATGGGTATTCAGATTGTTTCCAGATCCAAATAGCTAAGGAGGATCAACAGAAGACCACCTTTTAGAGGTCTTGGGGGTGTTTTGCTTACAAAGTAATGCCATTTGGATTAACCAATGCCCTAGCTACCTTCCAATAATTCATGAATTATGTCTACCAGTCATATTTGGGTAAGTCAATCAGAATCTTTATTGATGATTTTTGTATTTATAGTTCTAAGACTCTACATCTAAGGAAGGTGGATGAAGGTTTCAACTACCTCGCACAAATGGGGGGGCATCTAAACCATGAGAAGTGTCATATTGGCGAAAGTAGTGTAACTTTGTTAGGGCATGTCATAAGTCAGAGGGGCATTGAAGTGGATCCAAACAAAATTAAGACCCTATTCGCGGTGCCGTCACCATCTTCTATGAACCAACTAACCTCTTTCATTCAAAAGGTGTGATATATGGGGTGGTTCATTCATGTCCTCTTCCAATTAGTGTTTCCACTGCAACAATTGACCCACTCTCAGGAGCTCCTGTGGAGTGATGAAAGCGAAAGGTACTTTCACAAGGTGAAGAAGGCTCTCAGCACCCTTCCCATAATTTTACAGCCTTTTTGGGATCAAGAGTTTTTTGTCAACCTGAGTTTTGGGGAAGATGCTCTAGGGTCAGGACTAATACAAAAGGATGCTAAAACTGGCATGATGAGGTCGGTTTACTTTTCTAGTAGAGTAATGATAGCATCAGAATGAGGGTACAAGATGGTGGAGGTGATAGTTTTGTCTCTAATGTTTGCTATAAGTAAGTTTTGTCATTATCTTCTCCCTAGTTCGTTCATAGTGATCACGACAGAAGAGCATTTTTCCTATGCCTTACAGCACGTGGATGTTTCAGTCAGAATTGTTAAGTGGGTGATACAACTCCAAGAGTTTGACTACACCTTCAAGGTATAGGAATCCACTTGGACCTACCTAGCTGATTTGTTGACTCATAGATGCCCTGTTTGGTCATTAGCTAGCAACAACTAGCGTCAGACCCAAGCAAACTACTTTACGCAGAAACGCCAGGTCCGAAGCGGATTCACGCTACACTTGGTTCAAGGAGAATGGGAAACGAGAGGGAAGCAAGGCTCGACCTCTCTGCCATAAGGCATAGTCCCATTCCGTTCCCCTAAAACAGCATGAATCGGGTAATAGTTAATTCTAAGTCATCGTTCTCGTTACTTGTTCCGGAGATGACGATCAACCTCTGTTCGTCGAAGACTTTGAGAAAAGTTCCTGGCTAACCGGGACCACCCATCCATAGGACGGACCCATGGTCCATCCTCCGCACTTTCCTCAGTTTGTTTTAGTTATGTAATTACCTACCACATTAGTTTGACATATAACAAACAGCTTCTTTGATTAACCCTGTTATGCACCGGTTCCTTCACGTAATCTTATCACAGGACATAAAGAAAACAATGCCAAACAACTTCTTTATTATCATTTTATCCTTTTATCTTTGAAATACAAGGAGTTCCCACCCGTAGGCGTATTCATAATCCGCCCGAAGGCTATCCAGTAATCCACCAGGGATCACTAATCCAAGTTTCCGCCCGTAGACTAGTATGCGGGCCTCGAGATCCAATCCCGAGTCACGTTAGTCTCTTGTGCAGGGCCCAGAAGGCGAGGGATTTACGGCCAGAGCCCCCCCTGGCACCCAAGCATCCTCCTGCTCCAAGCAGAGCTCAACGGAAAGACCTCTCATGGCGGGTTCGGTCCACGTTCCCGGCGCGGTTAACAACCCCCTTGGTTAGGGTCAGGCAGGCAGTCGGGGGTAACTGAAGCTGCCTCTCCCTTCAGGCTTCAACCTGAAGCTTTAGATATCTTTTCATCCTTTAGTTCCTTGAGCAAACAATGCAAACAATGCTTCCTAAACTATTACAAGCACAATCAATTCCAGTGGTCGTTTTATTTGGCCAACTGTTAAAAAGTGAATCATTCTCTCTGAATGCATCCAGCATTCGACCTGGGATCAAATTGCGACTTGGCAAGATCCCCAAGGGTTTGTTTGTTCACCCTTTTATCCTTGGGTTAGGGCCATACCCTGTTAACCCAACTTAATCAATACCTTAGGTAATAGTAAATCCTGGCGACCATGTCGCCTCAATTTATTGATTGGTCATTTGCTTTCAGCCAAATACCTAACTCTCCTCTTTCTTGGCAATTATTCCTCAAGAAAGGTGAAGTAACAGGATGATTACTCATCCTCTTGTAAGTTAAATTCTTTCAATAACTTGCCAACCTCATTTCGAGAAATGACAAAACTCTCTTGTGGACAAATCTCAAGTCTATACGATGTTGCAACCTTTTGCACATGTGTTGCATCTATTCCTCGGGGATCATATTACCCATTGAATGGCGTTTTCTGGTCACGGAATTACCTCCAGCCGAGTAGCAGGGCTTAGGGTGTCTTCTTACCCAGCCCATTCCTAATTATATTGGTCCACGGTCCTAGGAATTTCCAACCTAGTTGGAGTTTCATCATTTGAACGAATGATCCTTAGGATAAAACCTTAGATCATTTTATGCATAAGCATCCAATTGATTCGACATCTCGTGAATGTGTGTAGGATCTTTGGGTTTGCGGGTTTTGACTTGGCAACCAGTGTAAAACTAGGTCGAATTCTTATTGCACTAAACCCTAGTTAGCACTTGGGATACCTATCATATCGACCCAACCATGCCATAAGAATCCTTGTGGTTTAGGTGACTTAGTCAACTCAATATACTTGTCTTGCGTCACAGATGAACCTTTCCCAAAGGTAATAAACTAGATCTAAAGGAGAACAATAGATACAGCTTCACCAATACGTGTAAACATGCGATTCACTGCTTCTACGCATCACATGGTTCACAATAACCCTATCTTTCCTTGGTAAGGTAAAAATGCCTGATAATCTGGACACTATCTTTCCTAGGTCCTACTAGGACTTACATCAAATAATCATGCCACTTGCAAGTCCATAGATCATTTTCGTGCCCTTCTATTCCTTTTCGAATAACATCTTATGGGTGTTAACTTTTCCTCATGAATCATTACAAGGAAGATTTATCTAAAAATGGGACATGCCATTAATCTTTCCATGCCTAGTAAAAAGGTGTACCTCAATAAATTCAACCTTGTAATGAGGCAACAGTTGTCCTAGGCTCGTCACTTTTGAATACACAAAAGGAAACTTGCTGATAAGGTCCTACAAATGCATAGACACCTTATGCTCTTTTCATTCATTCCTTTGAACGTACCAATGATCAATTTTCATATCTTGAGCTATTTCTAATAAATGTTCAAATAGCCAATTCATTTTCCAATTGCATTTAACTTGACTAGTTGAATTCGAACATGCATGAGTGCTTCCTAATCCGTGAAGTTATCGAGATTAATTCAATACTTTTGTGTGGAATCCAAATAGATAAAACCTGGATTTGTGGACTCCGAGAAATATCCACGTAAATACTAGGAGAAGATCCTTCCGCAGGCGCGTCTTGTGACTTTTTAGGGCCCATTGTAGGCGTGATTTTGGCTTCCGGATTGCCTTCGCGGCCTATAAATTTACTCGCCTTGGTATGCAGCCTCAAGATCTTGCCCTTTTCTCCCTGGTACGCAGGAGATCCCTTTCGAAATGTGGATCCTTGAGAATACCAGCTTGCGGAATTTGACCTTATGGAAGGCCTTTATACTTAATTTCCTCAGAATTCTGGGATAAAGATTCTTGAAAAAGGACCTCAAAGCAATCCTCTTCAATGGGCTTATGGGGGAAAATCGAGTGGGAAGGGGCTTAGAGAAACCCCTCTTCTTTTTTTATGAAGAACCGGGCCTAGGGCCTTAGTAGCTTCCTTCGCATCAAAGGCCGGAATGGGCTTATTGAGGATCAAAAGGGAGGGCTTTAAAACCCACCTAGGGAATGGCTTGTGTAAGATCCAAGGGAAGGGGACTTAGAAATCCCAGGGTAAAATGGGCTATAAAGGGACTCCACGGGAAGGGGGCTTAGAGAAGCCCCCTTAGAAGCTTCCTAGAGAAGCTTCTAAGAAGCTTCTGGCAGCACATCCACGTCAGGGGGGGGTCCCAACGATCATGGGAGGAAAGGGTGTGGTCGAGGCGAGGACGGCGGCGGCTGGGTGGTTTCATGCGAGGTGGCAGCAGCGTGGCGGCTTCATGACGGCGACGGCCTGGCGGCAGCAGCGTCCTCCTTCAACACGACGACCTTCCCTCCCCTTCACCCCTTCCTTCACGGCAGCCTTCCGCCACATTCTCCTTCCCTAATGGCGGGCAGCAGCGACCTCTTCCCCCCATCTCACAGCCGTCCCTCCCTCCACACGGCGACCCCTCCTTCACTCGGCGACCCTTCCTCACGGCCGTCTCCTTCACGACAGTCTTCTGCCGCCTTATCTTCCTTTTTCTTTTCCCCCCCCAAGAGGGGGTTCTTATAGTCCAAGGGGGGGAGAGGGGACCTCCCCACGTGGCCCGTTGCATGGCTCTCTCCCTCCACCTCCTCATGCTGCCCTTACTAGCCCATCCCTTTCCCCCAGCCACACATCGGCTGGGGAAGATAATAAAAAATTTGCAATTACCTTATCCTCTTGACCTCTTCCCAAGAGGCTGTTTTCCCGCGGCTATGCAGGTTTGAATCCCCGGCCTTATTTTCCTAAGGTGGAGTGTCTCCATTTCCCGCATGTGGTTATAGATTAGCTGCTGGCACTAGTGATAATCTTTGCACGAGATTTACACGACGTGCGGGAAGTCAATATTTACGGTACGCAGTGTGCGGAAATATTACAAGTGGTGTTTAGTCCCAAAGAAGGTGACAAACTTTATGGAGAAGGTATTAGCCTAGAGGATGTCCATTCTAACAATGAGGCAAAATATCAAGCCTTGCTTTTAGATTTGAGGTGGTGTCTCTCACATGGTATCACTCGACTTAATATTTTTGGGGATTCTATGGTAAGTGTTAAGCAAATGAAATGAATCTGGGCTTGTAAAAATGATAACTTAGCCGTGAAAATTGGCAACGCCTAGAAATACTGCCTAACATTGCAAAATTTTTAGCAAAATTATATACAATTGGTACATTGTTACCAAATTTTCACATTAGTTTAATGTAGATGTGATCGTAATTTTGTATTTGGAGGACATGTCTTTGCAGTCCGGCAAGTGGAAAATCCTAGTTCGAAGGAGTTTTGTGCTAGAGGGTGGACTTAGGAAAATACCAAGTAGAATTCGATAGTTTTATCTAATTAAAAGGATTATTTTTGAGTAAGTGGAGTTAATGACATAGATATAATAATTAGTGGACCATGAGTATTTGAGTTAATGTGACAAGAAACTAACATGATTACTTCTTGAGTCAACATCCCAAGCACTTGTTAGTGGAGGCAGTAAAAGTGGCTATATGCCCAGCTTTCCAATGCCAATGACAATGGAGGCAGTGTTTTTTGAGATGGTAATCTCATTAAAGTTGCCAACACGAGCAAAGGAGGGGAAACATTTTGATCATGGCGGCGACCTCATATGCAAAAATGCAAGATAGGGTAGTCGTATAAGGAAGGTGGAAAAGTAGCTAACATTTCAGCTTAACAAAAAAAATATTATGTAAGAGAGGATGCTAGTTGATAGAGGAGGGGGAGTTTTCTTCTATGTGTGATGGTTCTAAAGGCTAGGAAATGAGTTTTTTTAAAAACCATAATTTTTAAAAAAATGTTGCATGATGTCATGTGGATTTGAAAAGGTTATGCTCAAGGAGAGGGTGCCATCATCTTGAGGGGCACATCATAATGGGAGATGAAGAGAGGGAGAAGGGGAAAATACTAAGTGGAAGAGGAAGAGGGTAGGGAGAGGAAGTCCAAAGGACAATTGGAGAAGAGGAAGGGGAGGAGTTAGTGGAAGTTGAAGAGTCATGAAAAGAGAGAAGGGTGCCATCATTAAAAAGGGGACGCTATCATCTTGAAGGAAGCACCATCAATTCAAGCCATCCAAGTAAGAGGATTTGAAGAAAAAATTGAAGTAGGATAGGGCAAGAAGAGAGAATTGAAACCTATGCCTCTCCCATAGCCATTGCCATGTCAAGCTTGAAATTTATCAAGATTAAGTCTTAAAAGAGTTACAAGTGGCTATTCCCATGGCAACAATGCAATTGGCCAATGGATCTCTCGAGAGATGTAAAATGATGAGCTCACTATTGGGAACGACTAGATAGACTCCCCTTGGATGGACTGCAAAGGACACGGCTCCCAAAGTCGCAGTTACGATTCTCATACTTCCACGTAAGTGTCTTAACTTGTTTAACATAAAAATATAAAATTTAAAAAATATTAATTTATTTTTGAATTTTTATAAAATTTATTTGAACCTTAATTTTAACTCTAGATAGTTTTTAGAGTTTATGTAGTTCTTATTTTTAATTAAAAAATCAAAAAACTGTTAAAATGGCTTAAAACTGGCTTAGAATGGTATAGATAAATTTTTATAAAATATTTGGTTAAACAATTATGAAATATGATATTTTTTTATTAAATGATATACTATTGAAAGTATTTTTAAAAAAATTCAAAAATTTTAAAAGATATTTAATATATCTTAAAGATAAAAAATAGTTGTTTTGGATGAACATTACATTATTTTTTGATAAAAATCATGTTTTTAATTCAAAAAAAATTAGGATATTCCATAGCAAACCTAAGAATATAGTTGTGGATGTTTTATGAAAATCTCTTGGATTTAGAGAAAAATAAAATTTATTCAATGTTGTTACTTTGAATATTATTAATATAAAATATGATGTGTCTAACTTTATACAAATTAAAAGTGTTGGTGAGGTATTAAGTTATACCAATATTGGACAAGGAAAATATTTTTTAAAGAAAATTAGAGTTTATGGATTTAGAAATGTTAAGTTGATTTGATAATGAAAGGAGAGTTTTCAATATTAGATTAGTTGGACCACTACGAACGAGTGACGTAATTATTGAGGAAGACTAGAGTAAATCATAGAAATTAGTTATCAATATTACCTATTCAGTGTAACAACTCGTAGGAGTTGGCTTGACAACCTGGTTAAAAGTGGCTTGGTCTTTGGTGGTCAAAAATGAGAGAAGCTAAAACTCTCATGAGGAAGCTATAGAAAACCCAAATCTATCTTGTGCCAAGGCACACAAACAACGTCGCAGATGCTCTAGCAGTTGAAAATTTGAAAGAGGTAATGGTGGGCATCATTGCAATAAAGCTCCCCTTGTTTCAAGGTAAGTTTCAACTACAAGATGTGCTTTATTTTATTGAGAATGGTGAGGCACCTACACATATGAATAAGAGTGAGAAAAGGTGGTTGGCTACTAAGGCCACTAAATACCGCTTGATAAATGATGTGTTGTATTGCAAAGGAAAGGATGTAGCGCTTAGAAGGGTGCCAACAACAAAGGATATTATGGATGTGATTAAGAGCTACTATGAGGGGGTTTGTGATGGACATTTTGCTCAAGAAATAATCAATAGAAAGATTCTCCAAGCCGATTTTTGTGTGGCCTAGTTTGCATTGAGATGTGCAACATTGGTGCCACACTTGTGATGCTTGTGGCCAAAAGGCCGGACCAAGGGAGCTAGTGCATGAGGAACAAAATCCCATAACTACAGATGGCCCATTTGAGAAATGGGGATTGATGCAATAGGGCCACTCCCACGAACTCACTCTGGCAATTAATACATCATAATGGGTGTGGACTACATGACGAGGTGGGCTGAGGCTTCAACAACTAGTAGGATCATAGCCTAAGAAGTGGGGAAATTTGTGTTTGAAAACATTTGTTGCAGGTTTGGCACACCTTTAGAAATTATCTCTGACTGGGATCTTGGTTTTAGGGCTAGTCTAGTGGGGAGCTAATGGAAAGGCAAAAAATCAAGCATAGGCATTCTACTCCCTACTACCCATAGTGTAATGGTTTGGTAAAAAAGGTGAATGGGATGATTTATAAGTTAATTACCAAGCAAGTACACATGCACCCCAAGCATCGGATAAAACATTGAGTGTAACTCTTTGGGCCTACAAGATTTCATTTAGAACCTCACTTAGCTATACTCCATTTCACCTCGTTTATGGCAAGAGGGTTTGCTTCTTGTAGAGATAGAACTCGCCACCTTACATGTTTTAGTAGCCAGTCGAGAGAAGAATCAAGATAAGAAGTTAGAGGAAAGGATCTTGGATCTAGAGAGGCTAGAGTTAGACAAAGAAGCAACAGTCAAACACTATTCTATGCAGGTTGAATAGAGAAGCAAGACATTTAATAAGAAGCTGTCTAGCAAGCTTATAAGGGAAGGATCATTGTGCTGCGCTATGATAATTGCTTTGATAACAGAAAGGGTGCTAAACTTGTGTTCAAGCGAGAAGGGCCATTCATGGTCATAAGGAGATATCCAAATGGCAGAGCTATAAGCTAGGTGATATGGATGGGAGGGTTCACAAGACAAGGGTAAATGGATGGTGACCAAAGCCTTATTTTCAAAGAATTAGGGACACTTTAGAGTAGTCATTCAACAAAGAGCCACCAGTGAGGGAGTCTAGTCCTCCCTCCTCTATTGCACCATCATTAGCAAGCTAGACGCATGAATGCCTCTAGCCTAAGGGGAGGGATAATGATCCAATTTTTTTACAAATCGGATTTCTACCACAAAATTTGGCCAAAATCCCTATCAAGAGCCTTATTCAAGCTTAAACCCTACATCTTATCACTTTGGGTTACTCTTCAAGCAGCACTAGGTATGCTACATTGCTTCTTAGTTATGATAACTCTAGCAAGTGGAGAAACAAGTTCTTAGGAGGGATGCCAATGTAAAGGGTAAAAGGGATGGGTTATCTTAGTGATGATGGAAATGGATTACACCTAGGGGTTGAGTGAGTGCATAGATTTTTTTCAAAGGACTAACCTCCAACTACACTTGGGTTCCACCTGCATCACCAAGATTTGGGATCTATCACCATCATTAGAGGACATCTCACCCTTGTACACAAGTCAATGTCCACATCATGGTGTCATTTGGATCTTACACAAAGTCTTACAAGCATGGACCTTCTCTGTCACATGCTTATATGTATATATATATATATATATAAGGAATTAAAGTCAAAGCAGCTTTTGGAAGCCTTCTTTAATTATTTTAATAAATCCTAGGGTTTTGAATTTCAAGAAAATGCTTGTGTTGCCTGATCAGTTTGGACCTGGCCTACAAAGTTTTAGAAGAAACTTTTTTTAGATTCTTCACCAATTTGAAGTTACAAAGGCGCAGACTACTACCTGTAGGCAATTTTCTTCTCTCAAGTTTCAACCTTATCACATCAACTTCCCATTTTATCATTCTTGTAAATATATTATAATAATATGCTTCGTGCACCCACCTCTTGTAATTTAGTTCCCTTTCTCTAGCTTGTCTACCACCACCCTTGGCTTCTTGCATGATGACCAATGTGGGGACTTCTCCCATCCACTATTCTCCATATTATCAAAGATGCCATACATAATCTAGGATTATGTTAATCAAGAAGATTAGCTTAATCTAATCCCTCATGGAGGCTATATAAGGTGCCCATGGAGATGTAAAGACACACAATCACAAGCACATGAGAGCACTCTAGATCACCAAGCCCAAAGGGGAGCCACTAAGAGCACGTTATGCAACACCCTCCTGCTAGTCCATCTCTTTGAGGTAAGCTATGAGTGAGTCTATTTTTTTATATAACAATCCATGAATACATAATGGCAAGGTTCCTCTACCTTTTCTTCTCTTGTCTCCCTCTCTTCTCATCTCTCTCTCTCTCTCTCTCTCTCTCTCTCTCATATTCTAATATGACGTCTAGATCATATGGTGTCTAGATCATATGTACTCTCTTCTAATTCTCCCTCTACATTCATACTTAAACTTATTAAGTAAGACTTTCCATATGCTCTATTGGTGGGGAATCCTTATTTCCTCATGTTATTTCCTCTCTTAACCTTTCATCATCTTCATTTTCCTTAAGATGGGCTACAAATTCTCTCTTGTGAAGTTGTATTTTGGTTCTTCCCATTCACTTAGGAAAGGGATGTCCTAGCCCCCATTCTCCCTTTGGCTAGGTGGTATCCTTATTTATCTCTCTTAGAGAGGATTGGAGGCTGGGTGGGTAAGAGGCAACCCACTCATCTTTTCAGCTCTCACCATGAAGTAAAAGGCCTTGAGGGGTAGCTCAGTCTGCTCTAGCATAGTTATCCTTCACATTCAAATCTCATGCCATTTGTATACTAGGGTTGTGTCTAGTTCCTTTGGTGAGTTATTGGGGTGTATATCTTTGGCTTTAGATGTGAGAAAAGAAGGCATCTATATTGCATCTATGATAAGGGACTAGTACAAGTAGGATGTACTAATCACAAGTGGTAGTAACTAGGTTACGATGTATCCATCATCACTATTTGAAATACATAAGAGAGAATGTGTGTTTGTTAAATAGAGTGTGCCTTATATATTGTTTTGTAGCATGACTACTCTCCCCTTTTCTCACACAAAAGCGTAAAGCAAGTGAGGTAAAGCCTCATGAGCTTTGCAATGACACTAAGAATATGATGCATGATTAGTGGGCTTGGTGGAGAATGCTTGGTGATCCTTAAGGATATTACTCTTGATAAGATCATGTGATCATGCTTGGTATTGGTGCAATGCAATTGATGGTTTATGATTATACTTCTAGTGGTGTAAAGGAGGTCAACAATGGTGTTGTAAAAGGACATATTGAGGTTTGTTGTTGAAGGCATCAACCCCCACAATGCTATGGAAATACAATTTGAAGTTGGAGTGGGTGGCATATAAAATGATCCAATAAGGGGTGCAATCAATTGTAAGAGCCCTGCAATAGGATGTCATCTGCCATCTTCATCGATGATAGGTGGTGTTGCTACTAGGAAGGCATTGTTCAATGGGTGCCATATATGAGAGGGGAGGGACGAGTATACAAGTTATTCTATGTTAGGCTTCAATTGCATAAGGTAGGCCATCAAGTGGGCTAGTGTGAGATGTTTGCCTATGAGGCAATGACTCATATAATAATTGTGCCTTATGGCGACCACAAATCTTGGTGTATCAATCTAATGTGGAGGGAGGACCATTTATGCATATGCTTCTCCCTTTTCCACTTACATAATATTGTGATGATCATTCATGCATTATTTGGATACACATATTCTTCTCTCTCTCTTCCACCTACACAATATTGTGGATTTTGTGTATATCTCCATATCACCTTTGCATCTCACTTACACTTTGCCTATCTACCCTCTCCTTCCTTCATGTGCTTTCTGATGAATGTGTTTGAGGCACGTACAAGCTCATGGCATGATCCATAACAATACCTATCCTCATTGTTTTTTCAAAGCAAAGCAGTATGAAGGCTAGGAAGCTTGGTAATTGCAAACAAGCATACGTTGCAATGCAACATCCATTTGAGTATATAAATCAAGCCTTTGTCTCTCTTTGAGCTTGACAATTTTCAATGTCTTTTGGTTGTGGATGATGGGAGCCTCAAGGGTAGTCTTATTCAAATCATGATGATGATAATATTGATGATTAGAAGCAACATCACTCTAAGGAGGAGTTAAGGAGGTTGCTACATTTACCCTAGTAAGATGGATTTGCAAGTAGATGAGAGATTCAATGGGGATGCGCAACCTCAATACTCAGCTTCTGTACTTGATAAAGCAACTGAAGGTTACTTTTTTCTCCTCTAGCTTACCATGGCTGATCCAAATGAAAATGCACAACCACTCGTGGATCTCCTATCCATAAAATTACCTGACTAGTCTGCATCAGTATACCCAAAAAAGGTACAATTTATTCCCTTCTCATAGAATAAGACAAATCCAGTTGTCTTCTTCACATACCTTGGAACTCTTCTCACTACATCCAAATTTGATTTACATGATCTTTGCATAAATTGGCTAACCAATCCAACAACATAACTCAAATCTGGCCTTGTAATGGTTAAGTAGATATAAGACTACTAATCATCTTTCTAAATATAGTAACATCTTCCACATATTGCCCATCATCAATCATTTTGATGTTCTAATGGTGCACAAATCGGATATTGTAAGCGTACGTAATGAGCGCCAAAAGGTCCCCAAGAACAAAGAAATCTACTTTAAGCTCAAAAATCAAGAGAATAGACTTGCACGAGATGAGGCAAAAAGACCAATTGGGTTCAATCTTCCCCCATGCCTTGTGTGAGCGCTTCATCACAAGGCATGTATTTATAAATTATTCATCTCAAAGCTCAAAAATAGCCCAATTTTACAAATAAGCATGCTTTAGCTTTTGTGTTTGCTTTTGTCCAAATAAAGAATAAAGCAGTTGGGCGGCCCAAGAGTCGGGCTATGCCCAAATACAATGTCCAATAATAAAATATTTAAACCGCGCACCCATACGCATAAAGAATAATAAATATTTGTCAAGTGCTTCAATAAATAAGCACACCTAAATAAATATTAGCGCCACGCCTTTAATAATAAGACACACGCCCATTAAAAGTGATAATTTCTTCTAGATAATTTTAATACACGCTATTTTCCAATGCTTCCCAATGCCACCGCCGCATGCAATACACATCAATTGAAGCATTCACAATTGTTAGGAAATAATAAAATTAAACCAATAAAAGTGAATATGTAGCAGTCTTCAGCTACAAAATAAATAAATAGGTTTGAACTCCGTCCTAACCTTAATTTAATACGAGTGCACTCTAAACTCATAAATGTCCATTAATTTAAATATGTATTTTGTGGAATCACCCACTATGGAGTCACCCACGTGCACATTAAATTAACATGACGCCCGAAAAGGACAGGCATCCCTGTCGACTTCTTGCACAAGAAATCCACCTTGTGTATGAGCCTTGGAAAATAAATATATATAGTTTTACGAAATCCACCGTGGAATATGCCTCTTGGCATCATCTGATCCAAGGGAGTATCCACTGGCTTACATCCTACCATGCCATACTTCTCCAACATCTCCAAGGAATACTATCTTTGTACCAACCAAATACCATGAGGTGTATCAATGACCTGAATTCCCAAGAAATATCTCAATAGACCAAGTTCCTTTATGTCAAATTCCTTATGAAGACCATTCTTAACTTCAACAATCTCCCTCTCAAGTGTACCTATAATAATGAGGTCATTAACATAGATGACAACCACAACCATGCCATCCTTTGTATGTCTCACATAAAGTAAGTAATCAGCCATACTCTACTGAAATACCATTACAAGATTTTGGATCTCTTGTATATACATTACAAGATTCCCCTCTACCCATAAAAGAGCCAGATTTTCACTTGGTACCACTATCATATGGGACAATAGTGGTACATGGAGGGAAAAGCTCTTGTCTCCTAGCAATGATGTTTCTTTTAGATTTATTAATAGTCTTATAGTTGATATTTTGTTTGTTTACATAAGCTTACAGAGTTTCCTAGAGCTACTAGGAAATATGTTTGCACAAGAAGGAGAAAGAGTTAAGAACAATAGATTTATTACTAGATGATGAGTGCATTTATGAGTTATATGATAGACTATCTAGTGCAGTTATTGTTACAGAGATTGAAGGTATGCTATAAAATAAGGTGGAGAGTGGTTCCAATTTTGTGTAGGCTCATTCCTAGATGCATATTATGAGATTGCCAATTTATGTAGCAAAGAGGGTAGGATGCTACATTTATTCATCAAAAAGTGTCATTAGCTTATTTATTTTAGAAAATTGAGAGGAGGGATAATTTGTTTTGGCCTACAGAGTTATAGGAGGGGATTGAGTTATTTTAGCCAAAAGATATTGATGTTGATTCATTTTAACATATAGAGTTTTGTGTTGTTTGCATACATTCTAAAGAGAAGAGGGCTTATTTATTTCAGTTAATAGAGTTGGATATTCATTTGTAGTAAGAGTTGGGTTTAAGAGTGAAGCCAAGGTTTAGATCAAGTAAGAAATGATTGACAAGAAAGTGAAACTGGATGTAGGGTCATTACCAAGGAAAAAATGAAGAGACCTATAAGAATAGACAAATTTGAGGAATCCAGAAAATGTTGGTCATAAGTTTTCAGCTAAGACATTGGTAAAGTAAAAGATTGGAAATGGGGAGTTTTCTCAAGGAGGTCACTGACACATATATGTATGTATCATGTGGATTCAAAAGAAGGGCTTTATAAAATACATTTTATACATATTGAAGGGTGGCATCCTTGAACACGTGATATAAAGTGTTTACATATAGTGGCCCCTCCCCCTCCCCCCTGAGGGCTCAAAATAAGGGATTTTAAAAATACATTTTATACATATTGAAGGGTGCCATCCTTGAACACATGTGATATAAAGTGTTTACATATAGTGACCCCTCCCCCTCCCCCCCTGAGGGAGTTCTTACTTCTTGTTGACAGACCATGCTTTATGGAGATGTTAGAGTGACATGTGTTGAGAATAGCAAATGATGTATGCCCATAGAGGCTGAATGTGTGCCCAAAAGAGGCTTGCCCATAAATGGCTTTGTATGAGAGATATGACAAAGATGTATGCTCTAGAAGCTCTAAGAAGAGATGTCCAAAATCCCATATGCACAATGAGGTACAGTGGTACTATCCAAAAAGCTATAAAGGCATGTACTTGACACTCATTTCAATGTAATGGCACTATCAATTTGATTCACTCAAGATTGTGTTTATGAGTCCAAGCTAATCTATCTTGGAACCTAATTCACTTGAGTTACAATCTCTCATTTTGATAATGTATCATGTGTTTGATTTGCATCCACCATAGCTAACTAGCTCTAGATCCGTGTTTCTCAACATGGTATCAGAGCCATGGTTGAGCTAGTTGGCTAGTGTGTGTGCACTTTTCCAATCTTCCTCTCTCCCATTCTCCCATTCTCTCCATCTCTCAAAGTCATCCAATTTTTTCTCTTCATTTCAAGATTAGGGGGTTCAAGTATTGAGGCTTTGCCAAGTTTGTTTTTGAAGTGCTACAGTCCTAGAAATGGTGGAGAAGAGATCAAAGATTATTATAAAGGGTCATAATCTTTGAAGCATAGCTCTTCAGTCAGATCAGAAGTGCAGATGAGGCAAAAGAAAGCCATAAGGAGCTTCAGCGACCTGGCAACTTAATCTGACTAGGCATGCCTTTAAGCTGATGCAACTTTGCACAAAAGGATTGTATCTCTGAGGCTCATCAAAACGGCGCACGATAGACCAAACCACAGAGATAGGATCTCGAATCCTTTTGGTAAGAACGGATCTGGTCTAATGTTTGAGCGTCTCATGCGTGTGGTGCTGCGAGATGTAGTCAGACTCAAGCGAGCCTGAGTTCGGCGAGCTCATGATCACACGTGCTCTAGGCACCTCCACCTATTAGCAAATACACAGAGAAAGAAAAGAATCAAGGGGTAGACTTAAGCGGCACAGAAGCCGATGCTAGAGACGTGCAGGAGAGTAGTGAAGACAAAGGAAACGAAGCCCAGAGAAGAAGGACGATGGGGGAAAAGGATGGAGACGAACGCTTAACGAATGCCATTGCCAGCTCCTTTTATGCGTCGGGAAAGGTGAAAAGGCTATGCATGGAAGCCTTCTTCTTGGGAAGGAGGAATTGATTGTAGAGCTGACCAACAACGGTCTCTCCAGCCACAACATTGCACGAGATGACAAGCTGGAGCCATTTCTGTAACCTATGAAAGCCATTGATTAAGGCGGGATAATTGATGGCTGAATTGACGCTGACCACCATCGAATGTAGAAGATGACATATTTTTTACTATATTAAACCTTATCATTAAAGGTTTTGAAGTCTCCCTTATTAAAGCCCTGTTCACACCTTGTTTTATCCATTTTAAGAAAAAATTCATACTAGTCCTTTCTTGAGAACCTCATTCACACACACCTCTGGTTGCATTCAAACCTTCACTGAAATTCAATATCAATTTTTGAAATTGTAATCGAGATTAGACACTGCCATTGAGCAAGATTGCCAATTGGTAAGACCTTCCCGCATGAAATTATTTGCTTGCACAATTATCGAATCCCTTGTAAATCTCAATCTTCTTGTAAAAGGATAGACACTGCCCGAGAGTTCTCGTGGTAAGACCTCTTACTAAAGATGACTGAAGTGGAACATATAGCAAAGTTTAATGGTGAAGGCTTCCATGCCTGGAAGGAGAAGACCATGTACCATCTTATGCAGAAAGACTTATGGGACTTGTTTGAAGATGATGTAGATAACAAGAAGGAAGATGATGAAGACGGGTTCGTTGAAGAAGACCAGTTCAAATCCAAAGAATGGAGGAAGATGAATAATAAGGCACTAGGCATCATTGCCTGGGGACTAAGTGATGATGTGCTACATCATATATCTGGCATTATAAATGCTAGAACCGCCTAGGAGGAACTTGATAGAATGCTTGATACCCAAGCAAAGAACTCAAAGGAAAAACTTCTCATGCAGTTTTATAAACTAGATATCAAAGACAGTGCTTCTATGACCATACACATTAATAAGTTTAAGAGTTTAAAAACTCAGCTTGCAACTCTTAAAAAGAATATTGATGAAGATGAAGCAATAGCTCTACTGCTTGCAAGTGTAAACAAGGATCCATACGAAAACCTTGTGTCTACTCTAAGTAATGTTCCAAGTCTCTCACTCAAAGATATTGAGCACTCATTGCTTGATGGAGAAAGCAAATTTAAAAGCAAAGATGTAAAAGAAACCAGCTCAAGGGAAAACCTCTTATACACTAGAGGAGCTACTGGACCCAAGGGAAGAGGTCGAGGATTCAACACCGACAACAGGAATTGGATGACATGTCATTATTGTGGTAAAACTGGCAATATTGTTAGTGAATGCTTCCACAAGAAAAGAGCATAGCACATGCAGAATAATCACCACCAAAATCAATTCATGAATGAAAAAGAAGAAAAAGATACTTCCGCTACCATCAACAACTATGACAAACTGTTTTAAGGAATTTGTTCCCATAGTGGATATTGTAAAAAACCTACCAAAGATGTAAAGTTTCAAGCCTTAACTTGACTAGGTTGCCAAAGAGCTAGTCTCCTGGTCCATGTCTACATGTAGGGGGGGCAAAAGCCAGCAAGGGTAGATACTCATCATTTGAGGGGGGGTGTTGAGAATAGCAAATGATATATGCCCATAGAGGCTGAATGTGTGCCCAAAAGAGGCTTGCCCATAAGTGGCTTTGTATGAGAGATATGACAAAGATGTATGCTCTAGAAGCTCTAAGAAGAGATGTCCAAAATCCCATATGCACAGTGAGGTACAGTGGTACTATCCAAAAAGCTATAAAGGCATGTACTTGAAACTCATTTCAATGTAATGGCACTATCAATTTGATTCACTCAAGATTTTGTTTATGAGTCCAAGCTAATCTATCTTGGAACCTAATTCACTTGAGTTACAATCTCTCATTTTGATAATGTATCATGTGTTTGATTTGCGTCCACCATAGCTAACTAGCTCTAGATCCATGTTTCTCAACAACATGGTGTTGCATTTACATTCCATCCGCATGAGATTGGGTGTATGGATCAAGAGATTATGGCTTTGATGGTGAGTTTCACTATTCCTTATATACCTTGGAATCTTTGTCCTATTCTAGTACCTAGAGCTCATCTACTAAAATTGATTGAGTTATTAAATGAAAGGATCAAGATGGGCATACTTGAGCCATCTCTTTTGCATCTTATTCAAGTCTTTGGTTCATAATGCCTATGAAGAATAAGTCTCTTCTATTTATATAAGGCAATGAACAAAGTGACTATTAGGAATGTAGATGTAAGGCCAATTGTGGACAAGTTTGCTCATGCATTTTTTGGGTGAGTTATCTATTCTCTTGGTGATCTTTATTCAAGGTATGATAAGTTTCAACTTGTCTTAGAGAGTAAAGATTTGACTACCATGAAAGTTTTGCTGGGCTACAAATTCTATAGTGCATATGTTGAATGCTATGAATAAGATCGTGTGTGATTATCTACCTCAACTTGCAATGTCATTCTTGGATGATGTGCCTATAAAAGGCTGTGAAAAAGAAGAAAAGGATGAGACACTTGATGCACATTGTTTTAGATACTTTGTTGCAAATCATTTTATGGATTGTGAGAAGATTTTGACTAGGCTGGAGGAGGTAAACTTAACTCTATTTCATTAAAGTGTTCAAGAGAAGAGATAAGGAGGCATATGCACTTTTGGGAGAGGAAGAACATATGACAAAGAGGATGAGGAAGAGGAAGTGGATGACATTGTAACTAGAGCAAAAGATCTGGATGCAGAGGAAGAAGAGTTTGAATAGACCATGGAGCTTGGAGGAGATGAGAATGGGTAGCTATCATCCATTCAGAGGATGTGCAGGTTTAGAGAGGGTGGATGTCATGGCAGTCCGTGTCCATCCATGAAAACCCAAAGACAATTCCATATTCATGTGATCTTATGTTGTTCAGTTGTGTGTGATGTTGTTGTTCTTTGTAGTTTGTTTGGTTTGATTTCATGGTTTAGGTATGGATTGTCATGGTTATGCAATAATTAATTGGGATGCTAGAAACCTTAGATACTCAAGTTTTTGAACTGTAAGTTACCTATCAAACCCTTAGAAGGAAGATCTATGGGAAAACAATGGACAAAGAGGGTCAAAATGATTGAAAAAAGACAATGCATATCTATCTAGAGATAATCTAAGTGACAATGCCAAGTGTGCATGACTAAAGGTTAGTATACACATCCATGAATATGTTGAAGTGTGAAAAGGGTTAGATGCCAAGTGGACAAGTGAGAGAGAGTACTAAGAACGGTCTGATTTACAGGAATGTGATAATTGGAAAGCAAGGTATTCTGAGTTGCTTGGTATGCACATGCAGAAAATAAAAATAGACTTGAAGATGATCTTCATCATCTCTACACAGAGTAGGAAGGGGAGCAACCACTGATTGTGATAAAGAAGCCATTGTCATCAATCGACTAGATGTGTTTTTGAGTGTGATTGGCCGTCATGGTAGAGAGGAGACTATAGCATGATTATAGGGAGACCATCGTGATGACTCAATGGGACTGATATGATCAGGGGCTTTCAAGAGTACAGTTGAGGAGTGTAGCCAGAGATTTAAAGCAGAGATAGTGCCAATTGAGGAGCAGACTTCTAGCATGACTTTTTGGAAGTCCTCATGGAGGAGGCAGAGTTCATGGCTGCTTGCCTTTGTGGATGATGATCAAGGGGATAAAATTAGGGTAGGTCATAAACAATAAGAAAAGTTGGCACTTTGCTATTATAACCCTTGTTTTCTTGCTTGAAAGTGTCTCTTGATTGGCTAAGAACTTGCCCATACTTTGTAGGCTGATTGAAAAAGTTATTGCCCAAACTCCTTTGCTGGAAATTTCTTCCATCTCTCTTATACTTCAAAAAATATTTTTGAGCCAATTATATGGTCTCATGCAAGGTTTTTGGTTGTTAAGCCCCCACCTTTGATGATAGAATAGAGTCAAGACACTACAAGATATAGGCCGTATACTGATGTTAAAAGCGACGAAAATGTAAATAACAAAATTTGCCCCCGTCGTCGCAAAAAGTGTTGTTATTGGCGACGCCATAGAATAGTTAGTATTAGCGTCGTTATAAGCGTCGCTATCAGCGTCGCAATTTGTGACGCTGATACCAACACAAATAACGACGTTGATAATGACGCTTTGCGAAGCTAATAATGTTACATGCATGTAAATTTTCGACTCTAATAGTGACGGCAACAGGGAAAAAAAAATATGGCAGGGCAGCAAGCTGCCTTGCTACATATAGCACTATGTGCTTTATTTGGGCCATACAAAATAGTTTTTGCACTGTGTACAATGCTCGTGTAAACAAAAATAAAGTGTACTTATATCATAACACTGATACATGAAATAAATGCATGATCGTATAATGAAAGCGACTGGTATAATCATGGCAAGATATCACTACTACATAGAAAATGTCTACACAGATCAGGCAACCAAAAAAGAAGGGTGTGTGAGCTCCAGGGATCCAAGGGCGAGCTAGACATCCTTGCCATCCAAAAGCTCGTCCCATCGCAAAGGAGCATCGAACAGACTCTGCAAAAAAAAAAAAACAACTACATATCAGCCCACCATACAATAATGCATTCTAATTAAACATGGTAACTACGGACAAGAAAGATGAGTGACTTACAGGGCCGTCACGTCTATACAATCGGTTGATCAATGTAGTGAGACCGTGCCTCTCTGCATATCGAGTCTCAAGGCCGATCGGATCGCGATTTGTAATGGAGTGCTACAAAGAAAACAAAATACTAACTGTTAGAAATATGATTTTCAGTACAAAGGATATTGCAAAAGAACAAGCAAGAAAAACAAAAGAAAAACTTACAAAGTCCTCTAGATATGTCTTGTGGCCGCCACTCCCAAGATGATGGACCACTCTGGCCTCTAGTCATGCCCTCTCCGCCTCCGTTACTCACTCCAACATCCTAGCGAATCTGTAGCCTCCTCCCTCAGTCGGTGCTAGTCCTTCGCATCTAGCCATTCGGGCTTTACAGCCCTACTCTTGAGTGCCTTGCATGCATCCGATCGTCTATGTGACATATATGTACGCATATAGTCCATCATCCAACCTGTAGAAAATCATTTTTCTATGGCTAGAACCGGAAACTCATCATGCAAGGATGCTACTATGTAGTCAATGAATTTATGTACCCTAAAAAAATGATCTCACTTAAAATGCATATTTTATGTACCCTTATAAGCGATTAGTCAACGAATTGAGTAAGTGGATGCTCCAAGTGTGAAGTATCCTATGGTCCCATGTCAATCTTTTGACAAAACTTCGCATACACTAGAAGGTCGATAGATATGTCACCACAAAAGGATGAGTCCACCTCATTCTCAAAGAATTCTTGGACTCTTGTATTTCCATCATTGTTAGCCGATGTTGGCTCCTCTACATGCTCCAAGCTTTCGATGGCCTCTACCCCTTGCAATATCAACCCCTTTATTTGCATATTGTCCTTATTTATGCTCGGAACATCGCTTTGATCATATACTCTCACACTTCGAGGAGCGGAAGGTATAACATACCACCATCGAGGTTGTCGGGGGTTTGGATAGAAGATTACATGTTCACAAACACGTACAAGAGAGATTAAACTATTGTGACATATACCATGTTATAATACAATTTTAACAAACAAATGAGTTCATGCACCTATTCACAATGGGATGGCAACAAAGGGGTCGCGCAAATCTGTCCATTTTTTTTTTAAATCTATTTCGAGAAATCTAGATGGACCTCGTCGAGCTATTGCTCTAGCTCCTTCAAGTACCACTTTGAACCACTGCACATCGAATAGTATCATGAAGAAGCTACGATAATCCACCGTAACAATTCCCAAAAGACTCCATCTCATCAATAACCGTGCTTGGATCCGTTACTCATCATCGGCTCTCCTGCTCAAACCTTGCCATGATATCACAGTCCATTGTGGAGCACATTTTGTCAATATGATCCATGCAAAAATGCAGTCCATGCAACCATGCTGCACTATATATTTTGTACTATACATTGAAACACTCAAATTAGTTGTTGCATATAAAATATAACAAATCCTAAATATGTCATCACCTTTGGACTACATCCCCTCAAGAATTCTCACTCATCAATTGAGACCTCTACCGCTTCACGAGACGCTGCAGTCAAAGCTCCATGCAACCATCGCGTTGACATGAACTGCGACATCTCCTCCATGCCCTTGGGATATTGAATCAATTGATGGCGCGTACTACGTCGAAATTCAGATTGCTCTTCCTCTCAATCTTGCCTAGCGATCTGGTACTTGGCGAGCCAAATCTCCATAGAGGCATGGTGCAACATACAAAAACGATTCACCTTCTCCTCCATTGCAGCATCCATTCTTTTTTCTATTCCATTTTCAACCACCACATCTTTGGTCAGTCTATCATCGTCCTTCAACGACCATAGCATTTTGTTGTCTGGATCCACAGTTGGTAGTGATTGTGAAATATGCACTAGCGCCTCAGACACCAACCAACCTTCAACCATGCTACCTTCTAGGGGAGCTCATTATCGCACAAAGCCTTTCAGGGTCTTCATGAAGCGCTCCAAGTAGAACATCCATCACGTATAGACAGATCCAGCAATCTCCACTTCATCTACAAGATGCACAAGAAGGTGAATTTGTATCGTGAACATACTGGTAGGTAGGTATTTCTCAAAGAGATAGACCGTCTCCACTGCTCCCCACCTCACGGACTCAATAGAGGACGTCTTAATCTCCTTTTGTGAGATCCATTGCACTAAAGTCAATAACCTATAAATGGCCCCGCGTATTTCTGGAGTAAGGCATCCTGTGATCGGGATCGGTAGTACAAACTGCCACAAATGAGAAAGCATTATGAACAATGGCTACACTCCAAATAGCAAAATGCACACGCCAATTACAATCCACTCGTAATGCAAACCTGACATATCTTATGCCAGTCATGGGATTTTAGCCCTGATAATTGGTCATCTTTAGAAAATGCAGACCTGAGAGAACGCATCATACCCATCGGAGTGTGGATAGACTTGACTATTTGCTTCACAATGTGCTCTTCTTTAGTGGACAAAACCCAAGGACCGCGAGGTAGTTATATGCGATCATTAGCACTCGACTGCGGCCAAAGTGCCTCCATCTTGCCTACCTCCTTCAAATCCATTCGTGCCCCTATAGTGTCTCTCTTTTCTATGATGTGGTCCCATAGCAAGCTGCCCACATTCTTGAAAATATGCATGGGATCTAACAAGTTGATCTGTAAGTGGGTCCAATATGGAAACTTGTAGAAAATTGAGAACCATCACATTCCGTTTGGATGTGACTCCGCGTGGACCATTTTCAGCTCTACCAGCTTGCGACATTGATGTGTGTTGGAGGTCGTCCAAGAAAACCTTCCTTGAGTTCATGACCCTCTGGCAAGAAAGCGGCGTGTCCTTGATATACCATCTTCTTCATGGTTTGTGACCTTCGAGAGTCTAACTGTGGCCTGCACAATGGACATGCATGATAACCTAAGGTAACTAGATCTGTTTCAACACCTCTATGCAGTGAATAAAAACTTGAACGAGATAAAATATAGATATTATCAATGAGAACGGAAGCCTATTTACCTGAGCACTCTACGAATCCCAAAAATTCATGCATCCTCCACATGAGTGGCTCGAATATTGGTGAACCATCAACTATCGCGCTTACTCATATCTTGCACGGTGACCCTCTCCTCCCACAAAATCTTAAGCTCATCAACTAATGGACGAAGATACACGTCCATATTTTTGACTTTGTAGTGGCCGGGGATGAGTAAGCTAAGGATAAGATGTCATTTCTTCGTAGAAAGCCATGGAGGGATATTGTAGTTGATAAGGACTATAGGCCACACACTATAAGAAGTTGAGCGCAGACCGAATGGGTTCACGCCATCCATTGCAAAACCGAGCCCAAGATTCCTTAGCTCTCGGGCAAAGCCTGGGAAGGTAGAGTCAATGTGGCTCCATATGCGTGAATCCGTTGATATTCGTTGAACTCCATCTGTGGACCTATTATGTGCATGCCACGTTGTCAAGCTCACCATGCCTGACGTACAAAACATGTGGTTTATGCGGGGAATAAGCGGAAAGTGTTTTAGAATTTTTTAAGGGATGGTTTGCCCTTGCAAGTCCTATCAATACCTGTGAGTACTACACTTTGAACATGTCTCTATAATCTCGTATTCCATGCCAAGCTTTCATAAAACATGTCGTGCATCATCATGAGACTTAGGCATAGTATTTGTAGGTGGTAATATATGATATTTCAGTAACCTGAAAAAAAATCATAAAACACCTTGAAAAAACACAAATGTTTTTAATGATAGTGTCGAAAAGAAATCAACAAAGCGTACATACAAGGCACCTGAACAACTCGGTCACACTCGCATCGCTCCACCCGTATTTTGCTTGCACACTTAGGAGTGCAAGCAATGTCTTTAGGTGAGATACTCGGCACCCATCATATAATGGTATGGATGCTTCCTCTCTAAGCGGATCAGAAGTCTCAACATCCATGGGAATCAATACATCGATCATTGCCTCTATCTCAAGCTCCAAGATTGTAGGTAGATCTGGAAGACTGCCTGTCTCCTCTGGTATTGACGGTATAGATTGGGTAGTACCTTCCAAGTGGTGGATTGGCTCAGGCACTCCATCCATCACACGCGCACGAACTCTTCTAATTGGCCGCAAAGGGTGCACTCCTCCTTGGAACAAGACGTCACCTCCCTGGATAGAAAATTTGCCAACCACACCCAATCTTCTTGTATATGGTATTCAATTAGCTTGTGAGTACAATGCATGATTGATATTAACTTTTCTTACTATTTGCTGAGAATCCAAGATTGAGTGATCAATGATCTCAAATTGAAACTCACCAAAACATTGTATGTGTTCTATAGACAATCGACGTTTTCGTTTAATTGCCAGCTTGCATTGAGAACAAGGACATGGGACACACTGATTAAGATACGCCTCGCGATCTTGAACTATAAGACCTTCATCGTTTTCCATTTTGTCTACAACCGACAAACAATTTGTTTTTCTTATCTTTTTTTTTTCTTTCTTAAATTGTTTGAGAAGGGATTTCTTCTCTTGTAACTCAGTAAAAATTAACGTATGTAAAGTCTTTACCCACCCACCCATAGATTAACATATATATGTCGGAGTGTTTCCCGTATCGGGGTGTTGCACCAGACCTCGCCACCACTCTCTCTTTGTTTTTTATCCATTCGTTATCTCCTCTCCTTCTATCTCTCTCTCTTTTTCTCTTTCTTTATTATGTTGTATGTTTATTCCCTCTCTCTTGTTCCTTCTTCTTTTTTCTCTTCCTTCCCCTCTCTCGTTTTCTTTAATGATCACGACTACGACCACGACCATGACCACGACCATGACCACAACCACGACCACGACCACGACTACGACTACGATGACCATGACCACAACCACGACCACGACCACAACCACTATCACTACCACTACCACGACTACGACCACCATATCTAGCACTACCATTACCACGACTACGACCACTATAATAAACAAGAAAAGAAGAAGAAAAAAACAACTACTACTACTACTACTAGTACAATAAACAAGAAAAGTACTACTACTACTACAAAAAAAACAAGAAAACTAAACAACAATAAACAAGAAAAGAATAAATACTACTACTACTACTACTACAAACAACAAAAATTAATTTCCTTATCTCTCTTCCTCTCCCTCCCTCACCCTCACCCTCTCTTTCTCTCTTTCCCTATCAAGTTTAATGTTTTCTCTCTCTTTTTCTCTCTCCTCTCCCTCTCTCATTTTTTTTCTCTCTGCTCTCCCTCTCTCATTTCCTTTTCTCTCTTCCTTTCCCTCTCTCATTTCCTCTCCCTGCCTCACTCTCTCCCTCTCTTTCTCTCTTTCCCTATTAGGTTTACTTCCTCTCCCTCTCTCATTTCCTCTCCTTACCTCACACACTCTCTCTCTTTCTCTCTTTCCCTATTAGGTTTAATTCTTTTTCTCTCTTTTTCTCTCTCCTCTCTCTCTCTCTCATTTTTTTCTCTCTCCTCCCCCTCTCTCATTTCCTTTTCTCTCTTTCTCTCCCTCATTTCCTCTCCCTCCCTCACCCTCTCCCTCTCTTTCTCTCTTTCCCTGTTAGGTTTAATGTTTTTTCTCTCTTTTTCTCTCTCCTCTCCCTCTCTCATTTCTTTTTCTCTTGTCCTCTCCCTCTCTCATTTCCTCTCCCTCCCTCACCCTCACCCTCTATTTCTCTCTTTCCCTATTATATTTAACGTCTTTTCTCTCTTTTTCTCTCTCATCTCCTTCTCTCATTCTTTTTCTCTCTCCTCTCCCTCTCTCATTTCCTTTTGCTCTCGTCCTCTCCCTCTCTCATTTCCTCTCCCTCCCTCACCCTCACCCTCTTTTTCTCTCTTTCCCTATTATGTTTATGTTTTTTCTCTCTCCTCTCCCTCTCTCATTTCATTTTCTCTCTTCCTCTTCCTCTCTCATTTCCTCTCCCTCTCTTTCTCTCTTTCCCTATTATGTTTAATGTTTTTTCTCTCTCCTCTCCCTCTCTCATTTTCTTCTCTCTTTCTCTCCCTCTCTCATTTCCTCTCCCTCTCTCTCCCTCTCTTTCTCTCTTTCCCTATTATGTTTATTGTTTTTTCCTTCCTCTCCCTCTCTCATTTCCTCTCCCTCCCTTTCTCTCTTTCCCTATTATGTTTAATGTTTTTTCTCTCTTCCTCTCCTTCTCTCTTTCCCTATTATGTTAAATTTTTCCTCTCTTTCATCTCCCTCCCTCTCCCTCTCCCTCTCTTTCTCCTTTTCCCTATTATGTTTAATTTTTTTTCTCTCTTCCTCTCCCTCTCCCTCCCCCTCTCTTTCTCTCTCCCTCCCTCCCTCTCCTTCTCTCTCCCTCTCTCATTTCCTCTCCTTCTCTCATTTCCCTATTATATTTAATGTCTCCCTCCCTCTCCCTCTCCCTCTCCCTCTCCCTCTCCCTCTCCCTCTCTCATTTCCTCTCCCTCCCCCTCTCTTTCTCTCTCCCTCCCTCTCCCTCTCCCTCTCCCTCTCCCTCTCCCTCTCCCTCTCCCTCTCCCTCTCTCATTTCCTCTCCCTCCCCCTCTCTTTCTCTCTCCCTCCCTCTCCCTCTCCCTCTCTTTCCCTATTATGTTTAATGTTTTCCCCCTCTCCCTCTCCCTCTCTCATTTTCTCTCCCTCTCCCTCCCCCTCCCCCTTCCCCTTCCCCTCTCCCTCTCTTTCTCTCTCCCTCCCTCTCCCTCTCCCTCTCTTTCTCTCTCATTTCCTCTCTCTCTCTCAATACACACAAAGTATACCAAAAACAAGTAAAAGAGAGAGAGAAAACACAAAAGCAAAGAAAGAATGGACAATACACTCACCGTAAAGGCTTGAAGAAGGGTTTGGCGGCTCCTCTTTGCGACGGCAGCTCCTCTTCACCCTTTGTACACCTCCTCTTCTTTGCGAATAGCGGCGGCAGCGGCGGCAGTGGCGGCGGTGAGAAGTCTTATTTCTCCGTCTTTCTCTCTTTCTCTCCCTCTCAAATGCAAGATGTTTGCTCTCGCTCTCGCTCTCCCTTTCGCTCTCTCTTTCGTGAATTCACGCAAAATGATACGCTTGGGTTTCGGCCCAAGTTTTTTTCGTTTGGGTACCGTCACTATTTGCGATGCTATTAGCATCGCAAATAGTGACGCCGCTATTTCTCGTCGCAAATGGCCGTTGCTATACCCTCATATCCTTGTAGTGATACCAAAAACATATTTATTCAGCTTAGCAATATTTGAAATGCCTTTGACATACATAGAGAGATTCAAGTAGGTGTTTGAGTAGTCTCTAACACACACGTCCCTCTTTAAGCACATGCATACCATCTTCTTTGAAGCCCTTCTTTTTTCAAAGGGAAAATAAAAACATCAATCATTGCTTGCTTGAACTCCTCTCAACAAGTGAGAAAGTCTTGCCCAAACTTGCACATGTATCACCACCAAGTATGGGCATAACCTTTGAGATGAAGAGCCATAAAATAAATATTGGCTTCTTCACTTGGAGAATAAAGAGTGAAGTACAATTCAAGATTATTAATCCATTTCTCCCATTTCAAAGGTGAAGTGTTATCACCTTTGAAATTAGTGATATTGATCTTTTTCTTATACTCCTTTTCATTTTAAGATGGTTGTGCATAAGAATGTTACTTCCATGAATCTTTGTTCCGAGTGTTTCCTAAAATTAGGTTACCCAAAACCATGAGATGAGGATTGACCATTTAAAACATGCTCTTTATTTGAGAGGCCATGGGTGTATCTTCTCCCATCATTCCTTCCACCTTCATGAACTTGATTATCAAGTGCATTTCCTTTTTGAATTTAGAGGGTTGATGGTAAGAAGACTTCTAGAAAGGGCCGCATCCATAATAATTATCATCCCATCGATTTTCATCTTGTTCCCCTTCATGTCTAAGACTATCTTTTGGGCTGATGAACTGAGGCCTTATGGTATGATTGCCATGAATTTGTGAAGAGTGGTGGTTCTCCCTCACCCTTGATGGTTCTCCTCTTTCAAAAGTATAAATAACTAGCTGAGAACATTTGTTTGGATAGGATAAATTTTCAACAAGAGGATTGTATATAGGTCTTCAATAGATTGAGGTTCCCTTTGCGGCTTGCTACCAATTTCTCTTATGACTGAAATGAATTCTTGAAATAAAGATTTGTTCCTTTTCTACTACAAATAAGTGATAGTCTTATTTACTTGTGCCATGCCTTATAACAAACCTTGATTCATATGTATTAAGCCTTCTTTAAATGTCTTCAAGTCCTTGAAAATACCATCATTCATATGTCTCAGGTCTTTAGACAATAACAAGTAATCATTCATTGCATATACTTTATGTACGTCTTTATGTACCTCCTCCATTTCTTGGTGTGTGCGATAAGAAAATCCAATGCTTAAGTCTTCATCTATTTGCTCAAAATTATTGGCTTCATTTATATAATTTTTATCCTCTTGAAATTATTGGACCCGCTCATTCGTTGCTTCTGAAAAATGGTATTTCTTCTTATTCCTAGCCATTAGAAACAATGTTGTAGTAGTGGACTATTAGTCAATAAATCCCTTACTTCTCTCGAAATATAGCTCCAATCCCAATTCTTAATAGCCCAATAGAAATCTTATTATATGAAAATATACTAGATTTGAAAATATTTCAACTTTGATTAAAGACTTTAGGTGAAATAATGATAAATAATGTCACCCTATATGCTTTTTTGGGTGGTGTCTCACTTTACCTATTGTCACTAAATTGGCAATAACTTGAGCTTTCAATATCGGATCAATTTTTTTTTTTGATTGAAATCAAAGCTTAGGATCCCCTCTTTGTAAAGAGTTATCAAGTTTTCAATATGGATTAGTATAGATTTTTCTATAATAGGATCTTTAGTGTTGAATTTTTTGTAATAGGATCTTTAGTGTTGAATAGAATGTTCAATATGGATTAGTATAGAATTTTCTATAATAGGATTTGTGTTGAATAGAAGTTTCTTACACCCTGTCCACAACCTATAAGTGCCTCGTTTGACCTTATGGGAGTTCCTTGTGTGAGAATAACCCCTATAAAACCTTGTAGCAACCTAAAGAGGGTTATGGGACACATGTTGTTCTCAAGAATGACCTTTGAAAATGTGACTACCTTAGGTATCCAGAGAACATGAGATACCCTACACCTCTTCTAATATTGTTCCTAAAAAACTTCAACTATCTGTAGCTCTTTGAATAAGGCCGTTCACTGCTGTCCTAATATCAAATTTTTTCAATGGGCATGTACCTACACCTAAACTTGAAAATTGCATGGGCTTCGAGACTTGAGGGGTTTCCAAAGTTCCTCCTCAAGCTGAGTTTTGCACCCCTTCAAGGTCAAAATCAGGAGAAGGGAGGGTAAGTTCACTATTGTCTTCTTGTTCCTCATGGGAATCAATATGGCAAGTACATTCTAATGGCTAATCAAACATGGATGCTATGCATTGACTAAAAAAATCTTTGGATTCTTTAATGAAATGCAAGTGTGTATTAGAAAATGATTGAATTGAAAGGGCTAAGGATAGGGCATTACCCTTTTGAAGTGACTCATTTTTTTTACAAATATCCCATTTACCATTTTCACCATTATTTTAGTCCTATAGCATCAATGTTCAATCATCCAATCAAATTCCAATCTAGGTAGGCAATCAATAGCATCTATGTAATTAATTTGGCATCAATTTATGAATTCAAAGAAAAGGAAAATTATAAAGCAATCACAATTAGTCCTAGATTGAATTCTACATGCTCTTCAATGGTGATTTTACAAGATCTATTACACTCAATCTCTCTTTATCAATGGTAGGACTCGTTCAACAATAGGATGAAAATACAGATTCAGTTGAAAGCAATAGGATTACCTCTTAATGTTGATCAAGATCAGTAGATGCATCAAAATGTCAATACAATCCATTATCAATAGATCAAGATTGAAAAAAATAAGGCCAACTTCAAGAAGAATTTGTCCCATGATGATTGCTTCCATGTAACTTCAGCTCCCGATCATGAAGATTGCTCCAATGAATCAAGAGAATCCCATACTTGAGTAGAAGTTGAAAATAATTTGCTAGAGAAGGTCCTTTGAGTATTGAAGAATCCAAAATCTTGATAGAATCAAGAGTTTTCATACATTTCCATGTTCAAGAGAATGAGAATGCCATCAATCTTGATGGAATGCTTCAATGTAAGCCAATCCTTGATAGAGTAGCTTCAATCTAATCTTTCCCCAGTTGTAGACAATAAAAGCCCCATGGTTTGAAGCTTCAATAAAGAGAAAATTGATGAAAATTAATGGCTGCCCTATTTTGCTCGAATTTTAAATGGAGAAAATGCTTCCAATCTTGCTTTAAAGCTTCAATGTATACCCAATGTCAGTTATAAATACTTGCTTTTCACTTTTTAAAGCTAAAAGGCACCAAGATTCACTCAAATCTTCAAGAAATCTCTAAAATTTTCAAATTTTTTAAGTTCTTCCATAGCTAAGGTTATGATGAGAGATCAAAGGTTCAAGAAGAGTAAAAGATCAAGTAAGACATTATTAATACCCCACGTCAGTGTCAAGATTGTGGGAGAGAAGGAAGGAGTCTCACATGTAGCTTTCTTGCTTGCACAATGGGAGACTACACACATAGGTGGAGGCTGAAAACAATTTTTTTCTTCTTAGTTGTGTAAGCCAAAAAGAACTCTAGTACATAGAAATAAAAGAACCCTATATATGGGTCTCAAACCAAACTCAACTAACTAAGGTGGCATACTAACTAAGCCACGAACTAGAGTAGATAAGGATAGCTATCATCTAGCTATTATTCATCGGCGGTGTACCAACCGCATCTACAGCTAACAAGTCAGTGACATAAATGCACAACGGTCACCTTGGCATATCACGAGTGGAGCTTGATGTCTCAACACTCCTCCTCGAGCTCAATCCCAATTCCTGCACACCAAGCAGGTCTCTGAACTTGCACAGCTTCTCTGTGCCCAATGCCTTCGTGAATATGTCAGCTACCTGATCCTCTGTGCTGACATAAACTAGATCAATAAGACCTAGTAAAACCCTCTCCCGCACATAGTGATAATGTACCTCAATGTGCTTTGTTCTAGCATGATAGACTGGGTTATTCACCAAGTGTATACTACTCATGTTGTCACAATAAATGACAACTGGCCCATCTGTAGGCTGATGCATATCATAAAGTAGCTTATGCAACCAAGCTACGTCACATGCAGCCATTGCTGCGCCCCTGTACTCAGCCTCTGTGCTCGACAAGGCAACTGTAGGCTGTTTCTTGCTACTCCAAGTGACTGCAGCACTTCCAAAAGAGAACACATATCTACTGGTAGATCGTCTATCAGAAATACTACCAGCCCAATCAGCATCAGTGTATCCATGCAACTGTATCTAAATCCCAGTCTCATAAAATAGTCCATACTGCATTGTGGACTTCACATACCTGAGTATGCGTCTAGCCGCATCCAAATGTGGTTTCCTTGGAGCCTGCATAAACTGACTTACCAATCCAGCAACATAGCTCAAATCTGGCCTGGTAATAGTCATATAAATCAAACTTCCTACTATGCGCATGTACATAGTAGGGTCTTCCAAAAGCTCACTTGCATCTACGCTCAGCTTCACATTCTGCTCCAAAGGAACTGAAATAGGCTTGTAGCCTGTCATCCCATATTTGGACAGCATGTCCAATCCATACTGCCTCTGCAAGAGCCATATCCCACTTGGTGATCTAATCACCTCAATGCCCAAGAAATAACAGAGCTCTCTCAAATCCTTCATCTCAAACTTCTGCTTCAATAGCATTTTCACATGAAGGATATCTTCATCATTGTCACCTGTCATAATCAAATCATCAACATAAATGACAAGTAGCATAATACCTTTCTCTGTTTTTCTCACATAAAGTGAGAAATTTGCATTGGAAATCTAAAAGCCAATAGTGACAAGATACTGTCCTATCTTGT